>NW_010358777.1:745943-763942 GCF_000414095.1 Morus notabilis | reverse complement strand
ATATATATATATATATATATAGATGAGCTTGCAGAGATTTTCAGATTATGTATTACTAATAATCGGGCTAACACATCTTAGTATAATAAAGAAAAACGACTAAGAAAAGAAATATACATATCTTATAGATATATAAGATAGGAGAACGGTGGTTTGAGACATAGCCTAACGATAATTCCACATCTAACGAGTTCAAATCCTCCTATCTCTAAGTTCAAAAAAAAAAACAAAAACAAAAAAACAAAACAAGAAGAAAGAGTTTGCATGAATTTTGTACTCCCATCTTTAATCTAATGGTCAACATTAACCAATTCTATTTTTACTTTAAATTATTGTCAAGATTTCTTCACTTGGCATATTAATTTTCTTACACCTAACAATTCAATATATATAGAAGTAAGAATTGAAGAGGAATAAAATTATTACTTCTATTTTTTCCCTACTATCATACATCATCAACCATAAATTAATACCATACCATCGTCACACACATATATACATAATATACTACTATGACATCTATGTGAAAAATACCACTCAGATAATAGTACTTGTATGTCATCTGCATATGACCTTGTTTATTTTTATTTTTTTTTTCAAAATATGATTTTAAGATATTTTTTAAATTACTATATTGAATTTATTATTCTCAAATATGTTCAAGGTTTTTTTAACTATATTTACTATTTATGTCTTTTAATCAAATCGTGAAATCTCTTTTACTTCAACCTTTGGAGGTTTGCAAAATGCTTACTTGCTTTCTAGGTCCTTTTTGGCTTTCTTTTCTAATTTCTTGGGTATTTTTAAATATTTCTCATTATTTTTTTATGTGCAACTCTCTAAGCATTATTTTTCTAAAATATGGCTCTAATTGTTTTTTCATTCTTTTAACTAAATTTCTGACAATTAAAATTAAGCTGAAATAGAGAAAATAAGCATTTAACAAAATCTATTAAAAACTATTATACTTAATTTAATAAAACTTTCCGTATTTTTTAAAAAAATAAAGTACAAAGTGTTATAGCCACTATACATACTAGTATACATATATATATATATATATATAGACACACACAAATGCATATATGCATTCATACAAACATATATATTTAGATAAAAATACAATGTCAAGTTTGTTACTGCTAAAATTTGACAATTTTAAAATGCTACAATTAATATCAAATTTTAGAATACCGTGCTAAATTAACATATCAATATTAAAATTTATCATTTTAACAAAAAAAAAAAAAATGCTCTAATGCAATGTGATTTTTATGCTAAATTTAGTGTGTAGAAGAAATTATATTATGTTTGGTGTTGAATTTAGCACCAAATAAATCATATACCACAATTTGACATCTAAAAATTGACTTGTTGAGTTTTCAATAGTTACATGAAATGAGAATATGGTACTATTATGAAATGAGAACTTGTAATTATTCATGAAATTTCTAATGTACGTTTGGTTTGATGGAATAACATTCAAATCCAATGAGATAATTATTCCTTTTTTAAGGTGAAATAAAATTTATTAATCATAGTTAGTCATATTGACATTTATAAAAGTATCAATATAATTATGATATTCTTCTACCTAAAAACAATCTTCATTAATTACAAAGGGAGATTCTTTGGTACGCTTAGTGTACCGGTTGGTCAAGCTTTTTTAACAGTTAGATCTACATACTTTTTGTCTTTTACGTGATTTTATGCAGATCCGACTGACAGAAAACTTGACCTACAGGTATGTTGAGTACCGGAGAAGGTCTCTAATTAGAAAAAGAAAGTTTTGTTAGTGTGTGGGCAGTCCTATTACTAATGTGGGAAATGTGACTACAAGAACCACTGCAAGCTTCATTCATCAAGATCTTTGGTGGAATATTTTTGAAGGTCTTGTTTGACACGCCTTCCAATATCTAAGTGTTTATTTTTAGGGGCTGTTTCCGGTAGGTCGTCCTATCGGTAGGATCAGTTTTCTGACCGTTAGGTCTGGTCAAAATCAAATGAGATTGAAAAAATATGCAGACCAGATAGTTTATGATACAAATCTGACAGCTAAAAATGGCTAAAAAATAGAACTACCGATAGTTCCATTTTTCTGATCCTACGAGAGAAACTCCATTATTTTTAAATTACATAGGATTTCTTAAAATAGTTATTATATTATTTCAGGAGTTTCTCCTGTAGGACTACGAAAATGGAACTACCTTTAGTTCTATATTTTTCTGTTGTCAGATATGTTAATAATGGAAAGTTGAAAAACATAAAAGGATAAATTTGTAGTCCCACATAGATTGGGAACTAAAGTTTAGGTTTGCACTTTTGGACTTGGGTAAGAATGTATAGCCAAGAGGCTATCTCACACGCAAGGGGTGCAAATTATGGGCTGATGGGTCAGGGGCTCAATGTGTGCGCCGCATATCGTGGGTGACACACTGTCGGGCTTGTCCTCGTGTGGGCTTTGTTTTGCAAATTTTTTGTTGCATTTCCAACTTAAATTTGAATTTTATTTTTATTAAATTGAACAGACTTCAACTAACTCATGTGCATTAGTATGCATTCAATATGAATATCAATGGCCTTATAACAACATACATTAGTGCATAATTATTGACGAATCTAAACGTGCTTTGGAGCAGATTCATCCGAATGTGAAAGGGTTGTAACCTCCAGATTGAATTCTCATTAATCTGAGATTAATTCGGATTAATTTCACATTATTTTGGTTTGTAACATCTGCAACATCTTATAAATAGAGACTTCCTTCAGCATTTTGAGACACACTAAAAACGAGATTTAGAAGCATTTTTTTCCTTCTCTTTTCGTGTGTTTTCCTGTTTTAGAAAGTCTATGTGCTCAGGTGACAGAGGGAATGCATAGTTAGAGTTCGATGGAATAGTTTTTTTGTGCTGAAGTTTTGCTCGCTATCGTTGTATCCTGAGAAACATACGCTCATTGAATTCTCAAACACCCATAGAAAGAGCAAATTTTTTTTAAGAAAATTGTGAGTTTCACATGCCTTGACTTTCCATCCACTTCCAAATCCCCTTCGAATTAAAGTTTTAATTTTCAGTTGTAATATTTTACTTCCCCATTTTAATTTTCTGCTAATATTTATATACTTGTTCGTTTCTATTATTTTCTATATTCTCTAACACAACTTGCTCATTTTTTTAATCAGCATCAAAAGAATTTGACGGCCATGGAACAATTCTAAGCTAAAACGTGTGACATTTTCAATATGGCCATTTAAAACATACTTAAAATGATATTATTAATTAGGAGTGTTCACAGAATCCATAAATCTGATTGATCTGCGAAATTCAATCTAATCTGAAGTTTTGGATCGGATTGAAAATGATTTTGAATCAGACACGGATTGAGATTTTTCCAATCTGAAGGTTTTGGACCGGATTGCAGATTGAGCACTTTTAAATCCACGAATTCAAAACCATATAGATACATATATATAATTTTTATAATTACATATATAATTTTTATAAATTTGGTATATACTTAGTGACCGATATCTAATATCCCTATTATAAAGTTCATATATGATATTCCTAGTCCTTACTATAAAGCCTAACCCATTGTGAAACCCTAAAACAAAAACTAAGCAGTTCTCTCATCTCTGCCTCATTCGGCTCTCTCCGCCTCCTCTCATCACAATACGCATCCCAGCTTTCTCTCCAAGACTGCAGCGTCTCTCCAAGTCTCCATAGACCAAAAATTCTCTCCAAGTTCACATTTATTGTTGGAAGTTCTAATCTCTACAAGTCTCTAGCGTCCTTTTTTTTTTTTTTTTTTTGTGCTTGCATGATCAAACAATTTAGATGTTTATTAAGATTTCATGTTGTGTTTATTTTATATGGATGTTTATTAATTTATATTTTTAAAGGTCAGAATTCGTGAATCTATGAGTCCAATCCGCAAAATTAGATAGGTTTTGAATTAGATTAGATCCAATCAGAGAAGATTTTGGATCAGACACAGATTAGAATTTTTTCAATCCGCAGTTCTAGATTGGATTGTAGATTGGCCTTCAATATGCAGATTGGGATCCATGAACACCTTTATTATTGACTATCAAGTCGAAGCATAAAATGAACATGGTACCAAATATAATATTTCCGTTTTTTTTTTGTTAAATTTGGCATTCATTGATCTTTGCATTAAAGTTGATTTAACATATGTCAAAATTTAACATTTGGCTGGCTATTAGCTTTGTTTTAAGTAAATACTAGTAAAAAAGCATGTGCTTCGCGCACGTGACTCATTTCAAACAACAGATATATAAAAATAAGAAAAAAATATAAAGCAAAAGGCAAAGAAAAAAAAAGACAAAAAAAAACCTTTTGTGCGAAATGTTTTAAAGCTGAAATTTATGATGATTGCAGAGGATGTTTATGTAAATACACATTTAAGAATAAATTAATTCAGTAAGGTAATTAGGAAAAAATATTTTGAATAACCGTAAGTGTTTAAATTAGATATATTTGAAAATATATAAAAACTAACAGTTAAGAGATGTAATAAAAAAAGATACGAGGAAAAAAAAGAAGTAGAGAAAAAAAGAAAACTTTAAAAAGAATTTAAAAAGAAAAATTTTAAAAAGTTAAAAAAAAATAAAAAAAAGAAAGAAAGAAAGAAAGAAAGTAGGCGGGCGATGAAACGGGAGGAGGCAACAAAATGCCCGTCCAAAAAAACCTATTCTCCCTTAGGAGATAGGTAAAGATACAATTCAATAATATGAAAAGACAATACAATTAGTAATTTAAAAAAAACAATTATATTCCGTGCGAGAGAATAATACTTCGTTAAAAGGTAATGTAAACAGCAATCTACGTTCTACACCCCTTCGAAAAGAAAAAAGCAACCCACCGTCACACAACCTTCTACTATAAGAAACATGGCATCAGCAAACAACCGGTTACACGTGTCAATTCAAATCATTCAAGAAGACTACTGAGATTCCGTTTATTTCACCGATTTAAATTTTGCTACAATAAAAAGCTCTTAGAAATAATTACATTTAACTTTTTTACTACAGTAAAAAGCTCTCACATAAAATCACACCTCAACTCGAATTAAAAAAGCTCGAATCAGCGAACTAAACGAGCCCTCATTTTACAAGCGGGATTTTTTCAAAGAGGTAAATTACCAAAAAATGAGTATATATACACACAACTTTTTTATAGATCCTTTAATAGTTGTCAATAATCTCATATCAAATGATGTCGATAATCTCATAGCATGGAAGCGACACAAAAAGCCGCAACAAAATAAATTTAATGAATGGAAAACACAAAACAAACACACAAATTAAGTCTCCGTTTATTTCACCGATTCGAGTTTAGAATTCGAATTTTGTTACTAAAAACGCTCTCATAAATAATCATATTTAACTTTTTTATTACAGTAAAAAATTCTCACATAAAATCACATCTTAACTCGAATCAACGAACTAAACGAGTCTAAACTCGAGTGAGATACACTATTATTACAAATCAAAATCAAACTCAACAGAAAAAGGAGAAAAATAAACCAAAAAAAAAAAAAGAGGAAGCTTACAGCGGAGAGACAAACTTCAACTGCAGAGACAAAAGGAAAAGTCAGGCACCATATTAGGGGAGAAGCATCATAAAGCATCACCGAACCAACAACACATGCAATACATGTGTGCCATTGCCACACTATTAACACCATCAAATAAATGCATTACAGCATTGAGGCATATATGCTATAAAAGCAACGTGTCTCGGACTCTAGAATGTGACCTAAACCTATTAGTGCTCCCACCCTATTTCGCTTTAGATTCGGCACTTGTGCGTCGCAGTATCAAACCTCGCCCCACCACCACCAGTAAGGCTGCAAGGTCGTGGACAAAATTACACGGATGGGAGTCTAGTAGCGCGCTTGCAAGCGGTGCTAAGGGCGTCAGTTTGTGTATCGTTAATGGCTGATTAGTTATAGTATTGATCTTTCCACTTAATAATTATAATTTTTTAAATCTTTGAAAAATAAAACTTTTGCCAGTTATAAGTTTCACATTTAAAATAATAAGATTAATAAATAGGGATAAGAAAACGTAGAAAAATGGCCATTGTTAAAGGCATTGTTTTAATAAATGCCGAAATGACAAAAAAAAAAAAAAAGAAGTCAATCAATGGTTTGATTTTCTGATTGATTTGATTGTCACTCACTGAAACTGATACCAATTATTAGTATTTAATGAGTGTCAATGAATAATTTACCTATTCATAACTGATTAACCGGATTAATTGGCCATGGCGTTAACCATTTTAATGCCTATTGGTTGTTTTTCAAAATTTTTTTGAAAAAAAATCTTGACCTTTATTGAAAGAGATAGCCAAAGCCCTCCCATTTACCTAATTTTTCAAATGAATATATTAGCTAAAATAAGATCATATATTGGATATAAAATAAAACAACATATTAACTCGATTATTTTGATATTTCTCCGTATAAAATATGACATTACCAATTAACACATTGACTAATGATGATGTGTTTGAAAGAGTATGACTGTATGAGTATCTAAACCTCCATATGTTTATGTAAATGTCAAAAATTAAAGTTGCATATAATTTTGTTTGCATTCTCCGGCATGTTTTGATTTTATCAAGGATGGGTAGATTATTTCGAAAAGGATCTTTTTATAATAAACAAAGCAAAACTCATTCTCTCACCACCCGACCGATGTGGTATTATCGAAAGGCATAAAATGATATCAACTCTAGCTTTGTAAATGGTGACTATGAAATTGAAGATACTTTCTTATTTAATAATAATTACTAAAAAATAAGGATGAAAAATCAACCCATAGATATTGGACAAGACATATTACAATTAAGAGAGAGAACGAAATCTCCCAAAAGAACGATATGCAAAATATGAAAGTTCCAACCAAAAAAAAAATACATATAGAGGACCAGTTTAGCATTATTGTACTCTTGAAAATTTCTGTTGTTACTGTGTTATTAGTCAAAAGTTGCTATAACCAGAAACATGTGGATGTTTGATAATTTTGTTTTTTAAGTTGTTGTGAATACCAGAAGCATAAATTTAGGTGTTTGGTAATCTATGTATAAATTTGCTGTGAAAATGTATAATGACTGAAATAGACATACTTTAACACACAAACTTATAATTAGTTTTATTTCTATTTTTATAGTCAATATTCATAATATTTATACACTAAAATACTAAAAAAATATAATTTTCATTTTATTAATTAAAATATCTCTAAAAGTAAATTGATTTTATTCGAGGAGATAAATTATATATCTATAAAGAAATTAATAACGTAAAGAACTGAAGGTAAATTATTTTTCAAACTAGGAACATTATAATAAAAATATATTATTAAAATTTAGCATATGATATTTATTAAAGATTTTTAATTTTCAAATAAACATTTAAAATAAAATATATCCTTTAATTTGATTTGGAAGAAATAAAATGAGTTGATTGAGAATTAATTATTATTATTAGGGTTATTTTAATAAACTTACACAATGACAGCAGAAGCGTTTGTGGGAATTAAGTTTTACTCTTTATTTTTAATTAATAACCTTTTGAATAATATAACATTTAATTAAGAGAGTACTAATTAATAATATGGGGTAAAATCACGACTCATATATTTTAAGGGGTATTTGAAACATAGTTAATATATTCATGTCGACTAAAGTTCAATTACATGAGAAAATTTGAAACCACATGCGTCCGTTCTTGTTCTCTTTTCCCTTCGTTTGTTTAATTTCTTCTGCTAACACTCTTTTTTTTTACTCTTTCCACTAGTTTGGCTTATCCTTCATTGCCTAATTACAAGCTGTTTTATGGGGCAGTCTTTTCTGCTGGTGGAGATTATATGAATTGGGAAATTTGCTGGTGTAGAAAACTCGACCTCCGTTTCTGTTTGAGTTTCGAGTTATCTTGTCGTGTTATGATCGGCCAAATTGTCTCTCGTAATGAGTACTGGCAAGGTGCAGCAGACCGTGTGTATGATCGGCCATTTGTTTGCTTTAAAAAATGACAGTAATACTAAAAGACAAAAACATAACATAATTGACATAACCAACATACGGCAATTAAAAAAAAAATCGATTGGGAACAAGACGACAACAAGATAAGAAAATAGCTTGGATAAACGACGGCAACTGCAAGATGAGAACTATCAGGGAAATGCCATCGTACAAACAAACGACAATAACTAAAAACCAGCACAAATACGACGACACGACATAAACAACATTGACTACAAACCAAGCCATTATAGGAAAGCGAAATCGTCCCCAGACTCTATACAACGATTAGAACCAAAATATGAGATTTATTGGGACCACATAAAGAATGAAGTTATTCGTAGTAAAGTAGGTAGGTGCGCGAAGGCTGCTTGAGGTGGTTCGGACATGTCCAACGTAGACCGTTAGAAGCACCAGTTCGTGCTTGGGAGGACATTCTTATACCTAATACTAAGAGAGGGAGGGGTAGACCAAGAATTACGTTGACCGAAGTCGTTAGGAAAGACATTCTAGATCCAGGCCTTCAGGAAAATATAATTTCGAACAGAGCCGTGTGGAAAAGTGAAATTCATATAGCCGACCTCAATTAAGTTGTGATTAAGGCTTGTTATTGTTGTGTATTGGGAAAAGGCATCGCATGAACAAATGAAAAATACTCTAAAAAAAGGACAAGAAAACAACACTAACTAAAAACGACATCGGTTGGGTTCACGACAAGGTAGAAACAAATCCAACCTGACAAACGTCAACCATAAATATGAGAATGTTGTTGAAACAACATCTTACAAAAAGAATGACATTAAAAATGGCACTAACAAAAAAGGACAACAATATATAAACAACGTAATAAATAACGACATAAAGGAAATGGGAAAATAACTCGACAACGAAGACTACTGTAGAGCCAACATACAAGCAAAATCATGGTGACAAATGATGAGATTATACGAGAACTACACATATGAGAACAATTGTTGAAACGGACCGAACAAACAAACAAGAAATAAATGAAAAGGACGTTTAAAAGACAGTAACTAAAAACGACATTAAACAACATAAACTAAAAACAACAATTGAAATAAAAAAGGCACATCGTCTGTGAAACCACAACATAAAATGAAATCATAATGACAAACGACAGCAACTATAAATACGAGATCTATTCTCGAAACGACATCACACGAACAAACAATAATAACAGACAACGATACTGACTAAAAACGACAACACATAAAAGGCATAAAGCGACAATAAGATGAAACACAACATTAGTGGGAAAACACGACACATTCTACTAACATTATAAAACCGAAAGCATCTCGGCAAATAGGGTGAAAAAAAAAACGACAAACCCCAGGAGCCAATAACCCACACAACCCAACCCAACTCAACCCAACCCATTGTAATCGAACCCGGCCTATTTGGAAAATAAAATATTTAAACTAAACATGGCTTATTAATTTTTAATGGCTAGTAAATAAGGTATTTACTTCTAAAAGTTTTAAAACTTGGCCTATTCATTATAATTTTTTAATTTAAAATCAACCCACCCAATTAAAACTTGGCCAATTCACTACAATTTTTTAATTTAAAATCAACCCACCCAAATTTAATTAGGTGGGTTGAAAATTTTCAGAAACCCACTCATGTTCACCTCTATGCTAAAGGACAACAACCATAAATATCGGAACTATCAGCAGAGAACATATACAAACTAACGACAATAAGTGTAAAACAAGAACAGCACTACTTTAACCAAATAACTGTAAAACGATTTTAAAAATAACAGTAAAACGATAACAATTAAAACAACAAACACCACCTCAATAATGATAACAATTAAAACAACAATAAATAAAAATGACGTCGCCTTACAAGCGACAACAATGTTAAAGCAACTACAAATTCAAGAACTATTCGGCGAACGGCAGCGTACGAGGAAACGACAATAGCTGTAGTACAACAAAACAGAATGACTGAACCAAAAAAACAGTAGGTAAATAAAAACTACAGTAATTACCACAAAGGGAAACCACATAAAAATACTATTTCCTCACACGTACATACTATATTATGCATGGTTTTGATTTTTTTTTAAAAAAAAACTATTGTGCATAGTTTTAGTGCACTCAGGATTCAAGTTACTTTATGAGTACTGGTAAATCTACATTATATTGAAATCAGAGATTATTTTTCATTGTGCCCAAAAAAAAAAAAAAAAAAAAAAAAAAAAAAAAAAAAAAAAAAAACGTTATAAGTTCGGTATGAAGTACGACGTACTTGGGATGCATACGTGGAGGATCGGCACATGATTGTATCCATTAATCAATTTGTAATTACGTGAACATCCATGTTCGCACAGACTCCTAAATTATTGAAATCAGAGATTATTTTTCATTGTGCCCATTATCATGCAAAAGGTTATTTGGATTTAGGACAAAAGCGAAAAACAAAGCTAGCTTGCCGGAAGTGGCAACTCCCAAGAAAATCCTCAAATGCGATGGAAATTTAGAGGGCCAAGCCTTTCCTTTATTATTATTGTTGTTGTTATTATTATTATTATTATTATTATTATTTTAAATCCATCAGATACACTATGGACGAGGAAGCACACCTGCCGAAATAAAGTGAGAGGATGTATAAGTATTGATCTTCTAAATTCTATTAATTCCTAAATTCTAGAAGTACCGTACCAAGTTGATTAATTTGGTGCAGTCTAATCTCAATCTTTTCTTCTTCTCTTCTTAATTATTTTTTAACGAACCAAGTTGGTAAGTGTTATACATTCTTTATTGTCAATCTTACACATTCACCGAGTTATTGAATTACATGATAAGATATTTATAGGAAAACAAAAGGCTTACATGCAGCACATGTACACGTTAATAAGTAGTAGTATTTGCAGTCAACGTATTCTCACACATGTGTGAAAAGGAGTCTAAAAAATTGTGTATACATACATATTTTGTACATATATAGGCACACACACATATACATTTAAAAAAATGGCAACCTCGATTGGCAAAGAAGGGCCAGCTTTTTTTTCTTTTTCTTTTTTTCCTTCTCGTTGAATGAGTGACGTTAGACAGGCGGAGAACACCCGTATTTGACGTCGCACGCTAACACACCAATTCTCCTCAAAACTATGCATCGATTGTGACGAGAGTCAAGAGGCCGTTTGATTCTGGATACAACAAAAATTGCATCAAATTCTTGTCAAGTTATATGCTTTGAGATTTTCCTAATTTATTGATTAAAAAACACACACATGGCCAACAGACACAAGGTTTGATGCAGCTACACTTTTTTAGCTTCACATTTCAATATTGTATTATTAATCTTCCTAGTAAGTCCCTAGTTTTGACTTGGGTTTATATGTTTTGTTTGTTTCAACGGCCTCTATTGGGAAATATAGGCATTAAACTAGACTATAAATTAAAGCAACATTCTCTAAGCTTTCATTTATTTTTCTGGTCTCTGCAACAAACTGATCACAGCGAAATCCAAGGAAAGAAAAAGAAAGATTAATTATGGCTTCTGTTATTAAGTTTACTAATTGTTTACTTATAGTGTTGTTGTGCTTATCTTCTGTATGGCTATCCAATGCACAAGCCTCTCAAGGTATCTGCCAAAACTTTGTCTCTAGAATATCATGTTATTTCAGTTTACTTTTTTTTTTTTTTTTCTACATAAGAACTGAGTTTTTACTGTTATGTCTTACATTTTTTGTGTCTTGTAATTACTAGATGGAAATGCTACTGCAGAAAGTACTGCTATTTTGAAGACTCGAAAGGTACGTAAGACCGTCGGAATTATATATATATATATAACTATATTTTACCTCTTAATAGATCATTAATAAGATTTTAAGAGAATTAAGAGCCTGACATAACATCAAGTTGATTTTGATCAATCTAATTTCTGTCCATGATATATATTCTTTGTTAAGCCTGTCTAATCAATATTCATTCGTATACTTGCTTAAATATTGTTCTGGGCATAGACGAGGTTATAAACACATATTTAGTTCCTGAATTATAGGCCAAATCTCATATGTTGGTAGTTCTTCTTTCATTAATTGGATAATTATTTGATAGATTAGGAAATCATTCTTGAACGTTTTAAGAGTTAGAGACCAAAGTAGGATTGGTCTATAGTTCAGAGACATAAGATAATCTATCTGTTTATCTAAAAGTTTTAGCTAGTTATATAGCTCCAAAGCTTTTAATTAAAGATATCCACTTTTATTGTTGATCAGGAATTCATGGCAAACGCTGCCACAGCTAGTACTATAGATCATTATGGATTTGGGGGAAGGAAAATGGCTTTGCACAAGGTGATGAGGCTAGCCAATGTTCAAGCTGAAGGTGCTACAGGAAGCAACTTAAAGGACTCGACAGGTTCAAACAACCAAGTTGAAGAAAAAATGTTTTGCAGGAAGAAGAAGAGGGGTGATCAGAAGGCGAAATGTAAGCAAACTGTTCGTTTTTCTGCGGAGATCGATGAGGCGGCAGGTTTTGTAGCTTTCAGTGCCGATTACCGTGCACCAAGACACCATCCTCCTAAGAATAACTGATTAAAATTTCAATGTGTTATGCGAGTGATCCCCTTAGAGAAAAAAACTTAATTACTATTCGCTCTTGTTTTACCTAATGATTATATTTTTGGCAACTTTCCTTTCTTGTTTTCCTCGTGAAGCATGTTTAAATGTTATCTACGCCTGAGTGTTTATGTATATATGCGAAGAAATTTTGCAAACAAGTTAGTGTTGTGTTGTTGAACTATATGTTTTGTCGGCAAACCAAAAGGATTAAAACTGCTGGTTTTGTTCTATTCGTATGCCATTTGGTTCTATAAGTATGTCGTTACATATGAGATCTTTCGTTTTTTGGCTATCTATACATAGCCCAAAATTTGTTCCTTTTTCTTAGTTGAGCATGCATTCCTTGAACACGTTTAGTTGGAAGAACATAATAGTTGACTTGGACTCAAAATTCAGGTGGTTTTTTATTATTATTTTTTGTTGAAGTACTGTACCATAACTGTAGTGAATGCAAAATTAATGTTTTAGAGTTGAGTTGTGTCTTGATTTAACACTCATGCATGTAATAGAACTTATATATGCCAGACTTATAAACAAAGAAAATAGAAATAGAACGGACGTACGGCCTAATTTTCTTGGAGATCAAGAAGATGACATGCATAACTCTCTTGAAATAACTTTGACTAATTCATTCACAAACTTGATTTTCACTCATCTTTTCCATGAAATGAACAGCTTATAGAAGTTTGTCAGGCAACATGATGTAGCAGAAGCATTAAATGCGTCGATTCTAGGAAGAATATCGAAAATTGCACAAGAGATATTAAGAGAATTCTCAAGGATCTTTATTAATAGCCATCAAAAACTGAATGACAAACTAACAATAAAGACCTTAAATAACAAAAGTAGTAATCCTATCTCTAATTGAATTCAAAATTCTAATTCTAAAGCAAACTAGTACTTAATAATCCCATCTCTAAATTTTAAAGCTTATTACAAAAAGGAAATAAACATAATTATCCAAAAATAACTAAAACATCTGCCCAATTTAAAATGCAAATAATTGAAGACAATCTTCCTAAATACGCTATCCGGCTACATCACAGCAGCCAAGAGGTATCTAATTGAACAACTTTTTATTGGTCCGTTTCAGTTCCAAAACAAAAATGGTTTTACCATTAGATTATGCTTCCAACCGCAGTCATTGTTTCAAACTTTTTATTTCAATGTGATTTTTGCGAGATTTAAAAATGTGTTCGATTGGAGAGATATTAAGGAAGTTAGAGGGGTTGAAGGAGATACTCAGGCCTCATTCACTTCGCGGATTCGAGTTTTCAATTCGAGCTGAGATGTGACATTTTCTGAGACATTTTTACTGTAGCAGAAAAAGTTAGATGTGACATTTTCTGAAAGTTTTTTACTGTAGAAACCTAAAACTGAAAATTCGAATCGGTGAAATGAACGAGGCTTCAATCTCTTGTTTAGTTGGAGCGAAGAGATGAAGGAAAGGAGAAATATGGGAATGAGTGGGGATGGGCCGGAGAATGATTTCTCAACCCCATTCTTGCCCACCAAAACCATCTTCATCCTCACCCCCATCCCTATTAAAATAAAAGCGGGGCCAGGGTCGGGGATTTCCCGTTGGGAGGTCTCCCCATACTTGACAGACCTTTCTTATATTGGTCTCATTCCTCCTCCTAATATAATAATGCATTTTAAATTTATAACAATTTAAAACAAATGTAGAAATCCACCATAAATTTAAACCAAAATAAAGCGCCACTAAATAAATCAAATTCCAGATATATGCATACCAAATCTTAATAATAAAGCCACAAACATCAATTATAATTCAAAAGTTAATTTTATATATAAAATATATAATATATGAATACAAGGGAGGAGGTTGGGCGGGGAATGCTTCCTCCTCCCCGTTCTGCAACTCGGAGACAAGATTTTGTCCCATTCTCAATTATTCCCTTATTTTTGCACATACCCATTCCTTTCAATGCAAATTCCTGTAGAGAATATTATCTTCTCTATAGATGGTCTCTATTTTATAGCCCACATAAACTAATCTTCGTAATAACAGAAGGATCTACCAAATCTCCTAAATTTTGATTTATAGGGGAAAAAAAAGGACCTATCGTCTAAAAGAATCATTAATGGTAATATATACGATGTAAATAATTAGGCAAATATCCGTCTTTTTTATTTTTAACTCATCTTTGGTACTACCAAACAATTTAGAATAAATATTAATCATAATACATATTCCTCTAACTAGGGCTGTTCATAAACCCGAACAACCCGCAAACCCAACCCCCCCCGCCCCAATCCAAGCCGAAAAAAGCAACCTGCATCATTATTTTTAAATTTGCGGCTCATTATACCTCTGGCCCGAAGTGTTTGGGGCGGATTGCGGGTTGGGCCCATAACAACCCGCAATCCCCAACCCAACCCGCCCAACATACCCCCAAGCTTTCGGCCCAAGCCGAACTGCCTAAGTTCTCCCCTAGGCTCGCTAACATTAGGGTTCACAATCTTATCCTCGGTCTTCCCTCCCGTGAACCCCCTCTTCTTGCCTCTTCCTTTTCAGTTTTCCCTGTTCTTCCCCTCCCATGAACCCCCTCATAACTCTCTCCTCATTGCTCAGGCCTCTCGGCCGCCGTCTTGCCCACTTTCTCCGGTGCTCTCTCGCCGGACTGATAAGGATGGTTGCTATTTCTATTTAATGATGAAGTTTGAATATTCTATTGAACTTTAAGTCTTTGATTTTTTGAATGTTGAAACCGACCACCCAACCCACCCCGCACCGCCCCAACCCAACCCGAACATTGTTGGGCTGTGAAATTTTTCTAACATCGTTGGGGCCAAATATGTGCAACCCGCACCCTTTGGGGCGGGGAAAAAAAGTCCTACCCCGCACCAACCCAACCCATGAACAGCCCTACCTCTAACTCTCTCTCATTCTTTCTACATTTCAAGAACACAAAACTCTACTAAAAAGCCCCAAGAAAGAAAAGGAAATATAACTTCGTTCATTTTAACGATTTTAATTTAAATTTTAAATTTTATTACAGTAAAAAACTCTTAAAAACAGTCCTATATAATTTTTTTGTTATAATAAAAAATTCTCATATAAAATCACATCTTAACTCAAATTAAAAATTCAAATTACGAACTAAACGTGCCCTTATTATAGGGAGAAAGAGGAAAATAAGCCAAGAATTGAGATGAATTAAAATTAATAGGTCAATAGTTTATATAAGTTAATAAATAGGCTATTTTCATCCGTAACTTGTCTGGTTATGAACTATAACTTGATAAGTTATTGTCCATAATTGTCTATAATTTGTCTGGCTATGAACCATAACTTGACAAATTTATCCATAACTTATCTGGTTATGAACTATAACTTAACAAGTTATGACCTATTAATTTTTATAACTAAAATTTAACCTATATACTTTTTTAAGCTTTTCATAGTGGCATATTTTCTACTATTTACCCATATTATATTACAAACCAATTCCACGACCCAAGTCAACTCAACAACTCAAGCCACCTACGTCATTGACTTCTTGAGCATCGTCATTGACTTCTTGAGCATCATCATTCACAAACCACCATTCACCAACAAACTTTTCCAATCACCAACAAAACCAAAAAAGAGCACTCCACTCATTATTCTAAGCCCCAAATCAAACACAGAAATTCTAAACCCCCAAAAAAAAAAAAAAAAAAAAAAAAAAAAAAAAAAAAATTATACACAAGTTACGGTGAAGAATGTCGTCAGGCGCCGGCGGAGACCACCCTCCCCACATCCTGGTCTTCCCTTACCCGGCCCAAGGCCACATGCTCACCCTCCTCGACCTCACCCACCAACTCGCCCTCAAAAACTTCCCCATCACCATCTTACTCACTCCCAAAAACCTCCCTACTCTCTCCCCACTCCTCTCCGCCCACCCCACCACCATCCAAACCTTCCTCCTCCCCTTTCCTCCCCACCCCGACATCCCCGCTGGCATCGAAAACGTCAAAGACATCGGAAACTCCGGCAACCTCCCCATCATCAACGCCCTCTCCAACCTCCAAGACCCCATTATCCGCTGGTTCAACTCCCACCGTAACCCCCCTGCCGCCCTCCTCTCCGATTTCTTCCTCGGCTGGACGGAGCATCTCGCCCGTCGAATCGGCATCCCCCACATCGCATTCTTCTCCTCCGGTGCCTTTCTCGCCTCCGTTCTCGACTTGTCCTTGACAAACTTTAGCAAGATCAGCACTTTACCCGCCGTTGACTTCCATGATCTTCCCGGATCGCCTTCCTTCAAGGAACAACACTTGCCTTCCGTCATGCGGGTATGTAAGAAGATGACGCCGGAGACGGACTTCCTTAAGGGTAGTTTGCTGGCGAATTTTTCTAGTTGGGGTTGCGTGTTCAACACGTTTGATGCTGTGGAAGGTGAGTTTTTGAGGTATTTAAGGAAGAGAGTGGGACACCATAGAGTTTATGGTGTTGGGCCATTGAGTTTGATGGGTGTTGAGGAAAGAATAGAGACTGAGAATAGAAATTTTGGTCATGTTATGGCGTGGCTTGATGGGTGTCCTGAGGATTCTGCTTTGTATGTATGTTTTGGGAGCCAGAAGATGCTTAGTAAGGCACAAATGGAGGCATTGGCTTTTGGGCTTGAGAAGAGCGGGGTGAGGTTCATATGGGTGGTGAAAACCGCCAGAACAGCCGAGCAGGCGGCGGAGGGGAAGGGCGTTGTTCCCGAGGGGTTTGAGGAGAGGGTAGGATTTGAAAGAGGGTTGGTGATCAGAGGGTGGGCGCCTCAGAGGTTGTTACTGAGCCATAGGGCCGTTGGGGGGTTTGTGAGCCACTGCGGGTGGAACTCGGTGCTGGAGGCTGCAGTGGCGGGGGTGAGGATACTAGCATGGCCAATGGAGGCCGACCAGCATGTCAATGCCAGGCTGCTGGTGGAGGACATGGGAGTGGCGGTGAGAGTGTGCGAGGGAGCTGATGGAGTGCCTGACCCGGTTGAGCTGGGGAATGTGGTGGCAACAGCAATGCGCGAGGAGGCACCGCAGAAGGCGAAGGCAAAGGAGTTGAGAGATGAGGCGATAGCTGCAGTGAGGGATGGTGGGAGCTCTGCATTTGACTTGGATGAGCTTGTGAGAGAGTTGTGTAAACTGCCGAAGCCTGTAGGAAAAAAATAGTAAAAGATATGGAATGAGGCTCTTGTATGTTTTTTTTTTTTTTTGGGGTATATTTTTTAATTATGATTCGGACGAATAATAACAATTATATTTTGCATTTAACGAATAATGTTTCAAACTGAACATAGATGCAGACAAATATTCCAATACTAGTCATGTTGGTGTTGGGGACTACTATAAGGAAT
>NW_010358777.1:698452-745649 GCF_000414095.1 Morus notabilis | reverse complement strand
CAGCAGGAGAAATTACGGCTGCATTGGCTCCAAGATTTTTGTGGAACTCTGCGCTTTTATCAAAGACAACGCATTTTCCAATAACGAGTTTAGAATTGTTCTAAATTATGGGCAAAGGAAAACAAAATAAAAACAAAACCACAGCTTTAGCAAGGGGAATATAACTCTCGTTTCTGCTATTATTGCAACTCTTCTTTTTTTCCTCTTTATATTGTTGCTCTTTACAAAAGCAATGAAAGTTCTTCTCTTTTTGGTGTTTTAAAATGAAGTTTGTATTTGGATTGTTAGTCACCCCCATAAACCTCCAAACTATCACCACTGTTTTCTCCACCTACCCAGCACCACCAGATCCAAGTACATTGGTCCTCCCCTTCCCTTCCCCCACCCCAACATAGTCGCAGTGCTGAGAACATCTGGAATATTGATAACGATGGAAAATTCCCCATCATCAATGCTCTCAGTAAGCTTCGAGATCCCGTCATTCACGGTTCATTCTCCCATTCCCCTGCTTTCATTACTTCCATGGTGGATGACGGGTAGCTTAGCTGCAGGACCTTGAGTCATCCTCCAAACTTGTTCACTTCCCTCATCTCCCAAGATCTCCCACCTTCAAGAATGAGAACATTCCCTCCTTGTTCCAGCTCTGCAGAGAACCAAATGCTCAGAAGGATGCATGTCGCCAACGCTTCAGCTTGGAAATGTGATTTCAACACCTTTGGTGCTTTGTAGCGGACTATCCGCGCCACTTGAGGAAGGAAGTCAGATTGGTTCATAAAGCTCATTCGTTATGGAGACCTTGGCTTCTGAGCTCGAACAAGGCAGAGTCAGATTCATCTGGGCAGCAAAAACTGGAACTGCCAAAGAGAGAAAATTAAGACTTTCAGTGATTCATTAAATGTTTAAGAGTGCTCAATCTTAGTTATGTTATCCATGCACTAAAAACTGCTACAGGAAACAATAACGTCAGGCAACTGTTATTAAAAGAAGGCGAAGAAAAACAACCACAGTACTCCTTACCCAAGCCTCTTCTATAAAAATTAAAAACAGATGATAAACGATAGCAAATAGCTATGCCTATACGTCTAACTAAAGACACTAGGAATAAAATTTTCTCCGCAGCACTTAACACTTCAGACCTATATATATAGTTCAAGCATGGCATAGAATCTAAATGAAGGGGGGCACATACAGGCAGGAATAAAATCCCGGCGAGAGAAAAAGTAAAGAAACAAAACTACAGAAAAACTGCATTAAAATGTTGTTAATAATAACATGGTGGTAAGAACGGATTTCCCTAGGTAAATAATTTAAGTGCTGATCATACTTACTTTTGCACTTCAAAGTTGAATGAGAAGCTTGTTAATCTGCACAGAGTTACCTCGTCCATTCAACTTCTTTATCAGCCAACCAGAGGCTAGTTTTCAATGGTAACACGATAAAGAGTTGACTTTCTAGACTTTTATCAACTTAGCAAGAATCTCAAGCACTGAATTGACATCACCAATTCGCTGGGAGGCATTAAGCATCACCTCATAGTGTTGTTGATCAGGAGCAACGCCATCAGTTAAAATCATGTTAAAAGAATATTTCGCTTCAGTTACTAGATACCTTTTGCACAATCTATTTATCACAGAACTATAATCTCTTATTGATATTTCAAATCCTTTCACCACCATTCGTCGGAAGATCCCCATTGCCCTGCTCACGTCACCCTTTGCACAATGTGCTTTAATTATTGTGGTATAAGCAACTTTTGTCAGGTTCAGATGGTGTTCTTCAAGGAGAACTAGTAGATTGTCGGCAATCTTTAGGTCACCATATACACAAAGACCATTGATGAGAACATTGTATGTGACAGGAGTGGGCTCAAGATTATGGGATAACATGTCATTGAGTAACTGAAATGCTTTTGTAAAGTCCTTGGCTTTACAAAAGTAATTGATGATGGTATTATAAGTGATTTGATCGGGAACTAAACCCCTAGAATACATTGTCCCAACTCACTGTAAAGTCTCTTGCAGCTACCACTGTTTACAAAGTCCTTTGATGACAACAGTGTAAGTTACATGAGTTGGTGTTGCGCCTTCTGCTTCCATCTTGTGTAGCAATTCAAGCATGCCACCAATCTTTCCTTCTTCAGAATATTCAAAAGGTTGTGAGCCTCGGCAAGTTTTCCAATTTTACAGAATCCGTACATAAAAGTATTGAAAGTGACAATACTAGGAGTGGCCCCCTTTCAATCATTTGTCTGTATATCTGTACAGCCTCCGAAATCTTACCTATTTTCACATACCCATCGAACATTATTTCATACAAAATGGTATCACACATCAAGTCACCTGCTGTTAAGAGTATCAAAATATTTCCTTGCCTCGGACATATTCCCTTTCTCACGTAAGCCCAATCAGGAAAGATTCTCTTCAAGCACATTTTCTTGTATAGTTGACAATCCCTTTGAACATGACCTTGTCTGCAGAGGCCATTAATTCGGATAGAATATGTTATAAGATCTGGTTTCAATCCAAAGGCTTCCATAAAGCAATTTCAACCCGACTTCAACATGCCCACTCTTACACAAAGAGCTAAGCAATACACTATACACCAGGACACTCAACTGAAAACGCGGTGATAGCATCTCATCCCGCAGCTTAAGGGCTTTATCTATGTCCCCTGCGCAACAATGCCCACAAATCAGGCTTGTATATGTGACATGATCTGGATTAGACCCTTTAAGCAACATTTTCTGCATGACCATTCAAGCTCCACCCATGAAACCAAGTAGATGGAACCCTTATGCAAGAATGTTGCAAGTTACTACATCAGGCTCTAATCCATGCTTCTCCATGTCACCTGTGAACTCTAATGCTTCCTCCATCGAACCGGCTACACATAGCCCATGTATAATTATATTGTAACTGTAGGAATCAGGAAGTAGTCCACACTTGTACATCATACAAAAAAAGGACTTGGCAACATCCACATGACCCAATTTACAAAACCTCGACATAATCGTGTTGAACGACAGTGAAGAAGGTCCAGGCTCCTTCCCTGTAGTATTCCTCAGGAACGAAATTGCATCTTGTAACTTAGACTGCTTGCATAGACCATCTACAACTATGGAACTAGTGTATTCATTTTCAGTGAGTCCACTTAACTTAATTTCATCATATACATCCCACATAAAATCCGTGTGCCTCAAGTTGTACAGCAGACAGTTATAGCTCAACAACGAAACAGGCAAGTTCAAATCTTTCATCTTAGCAAGTACAAAGAGAGCATCATGAACCATCTCACATCTTGTTTACGCAAATGCTAACATATTCCATACCAAGGCATTTGCATTCCAGTTCCTAAATCTACTCAAGAGCAAATCACAAACAGATGGCGCAGACCCAGAGCCTGTAAGAAATCACAAGAATTCAACCAAGAAAAAAAAAAGAGAGTCTAAATGAGGAAACATAAAGCTTCATCCTTTGTATCTAACAATTGTTATGCAGTAGTGTAGAAACCAACATGTTTAAACAGCAGGAAAAGTGTGGAAATGTTAAACTACAAACTATTTGGGCTCTTTATGCAGGAATTGAAACTACATTGTCAACAACTAAGCAATAAAAAACAAAATCTAAAAACCAATTACCTGCCTCTTCAACCAGTTGCTTTATAACCAAACGAAATTCTTCGAACCAAGCTTTCGACGCCAAAATATGAGAGATGACGAGCCGGGAAAACCTAGAATGACGAAACGCATACACATTCCTCAAAGAAAAAAAGAAACCCAAAGCAAATTCCGGGTTTTCCATTCTCAAAGTATCGATAACTGAATCCACCTGATTTTGATTCAAAGTAGAGAAAATAGTTCTAAAGTAATCCCCTCCGAGAAAGCATTTCAAGCCCAAGCTCTTCAAACCTGATAGGATTTCAGAAACAGCGTCGGCTCTGGGATTCTGGACGACGATGGGAAGGTCGTTGTCGATCTTTGCGGCGGAGACGGAGGGCTTGCAGAAGATGAGGGAAGTTAGGGATGAGAGAATTCGGGATTTTTCTGTGTGAAGGAGAGGCTTTTGCCATCGGTGTATGTGATTGAGCATGGAAATTTGGGCAGGGCGGGTGAAGCGAAAACTGAAAAAAGAGAGAGAGAGAAAAAAAAAATGAAAGTGTTTGTTTCTCGGGAAAATGAAAGGGAGAAATGAAAATTGTGAGGTTGGAAAATTACAAGAAAGTGTTGGGATTGGTAAGCATGCCTAATTGAAGGGTTTATTGTCTTGAAGAAAGGTAGTTTAGGGTTTTAGAATGCCGTTGTTTCGCGGCAATTTTTTGCAGCTTTGGAAACAGAAACAGAAGTGGAGAGATAAAATAAAAATACAAAGAAATTAATAATAAAATTAAGGATACGAGATAAAAATATTATAATAAAAAAATTAAATTTAAATTTTTATAGGAGAAAATATTATAATAATAAAATTTTTGTGATTTGAATTTTGAAATTAACAAGAGCTAAATAAAACCTACTTGTTCTTAAGATGAGATGGTGGCAGTTTTTTTTTTTTAAGGAAACTATATTTCTTATGGTTTATTATTATTATTATTATTTTATATTGGACTGAAATGACGATTTTTTTTTAAGAGTGAAATTATTAATTTTTGTTCCTGTTTAGAAATTATTAGTATGAAGTGAATAAGTACGTTAAAAAAATTCTCCAGTTTTCACTTATTGATAATTTTATCATGATATGAAAAAAAAAATATCAATTTAAATAATTTTCAACTATCAAATAATATTAAGTTTTACTGTCAAATTCTATTAAATTTTCATCTTTTTTAATTCTATCGGTCATTTCAAAAAAAAAATTAAGCTAATTTAATTCGCTGATTTGAGTTTTTAATTCATGTTGAGATGTGACTTTATGTGATAGTTTTTTACTGTAGTAAAAAGTTAAATGTGATTGTTTCTAAAAGCTTTTTACTGTAGCAAAACTTGAATCGGTGAAATGAACGAGGCCTATGAGTATGTTTTTTCTAATTGAGACAGAATCCGTTCAAATATGATATTTGTGATATCCTTCCGTCTTCAACTCATTAAAAATATATTTATTTGACTATATTAGATCATCGTATTCTATAATAATACGTTAATGTAATGTTTGTTGGGATCATTGTATTGTATAAACTAATATAGATGTTAAATTAACACGGCCTACATCGTATCATTGAATATGACTCATTTTTTGCATGTTGTATTTTATTATTTTAGAACGGATCCATGATTCTATAATAATACGTTAATGTAATGTTTGTTGTGATCATTGTATTGTATAAACTAATACAGATGTTTAAATAATACGGTTTATATCGTATCATTGAATATGACTCAGTTTTGACGTGTTGTATTTTATTAGTTTATAACGGATCCATGATTCATGTTGAGGTTGGGCACGACTGAAGGTCGGGGTCGGCTCAACATAGAGTCATGCCGAAACCTATAATTTTTTAAAAATTAAGAGGGCATAATACAAATTTATATATTTTAAAAATTATATTTTGACCCCTTAACTTTTATAAAATTACATTTTGACCCAAAACTTTTGAAAATATATTTTGACTCCAAATTTTTTTTAAAATTGCATTTTGACTTAATTTTTAAAATTTTACATTTTGACCTCTATACAATACATCATGATACTAAATACCGTATTATATTATGATAATACAAAACAGTACATTACACTTTATACAATACAATACCATAAAAACTACTAAATATGACCTAAGAGTACTTTAACGAGTGAATGTAGAACAAATATTTGAGTGCTCGCTCAAGTTAACAGGGTTGCTACATCAATAATAGCACCTTTTTATTAGAGATATGAACACGCCCCCCATATTTAGAGTCTAACTGATGGAGAATCATTGATAAAAAATGGATCAATTGTTTGAATTTTTTCTGAGATTGAGAATAGATGGAATTTTGGTATCTAATTCCCATTTAAGTAATAAAGATTCCTAAGAGTCTCTAAATGGTTTATCATTGATAAAAAAATGGATCAATTGTTTGAACTTTTTCTGAGATTGAGAATAGATGGAATTTTGGTACCTAATTCTCATTTAAGTAATAAGGATTCCTAAGAGTCTCTAAATTATAAACCAATTAAAAATATATAGGTTCTAGGTTCTTTTTTTGGTTTTGGTTTTTTTTTTTTTAATAACGAATATTCTTTGAAGCTGTTGAATTTGGCCCAGAAAAAACCAGAAAATTCGTTAAAGAACAAGAGATATACAGGGTGAGCTAGAACATAAATTCTTTGTCTCCTCCCTCAATAAATTATATGGCATTAATAACATATATCAAAGATATATTTTCTTTAAAATAATCATATGCTACTTTATTTCCACCCCTTTTTTTTTCCTTTCAGGATCACCCATGAAAATTTTTGACGAAGAAGGATGGAATATCTTTTTCCTTATTGGCAAAAGGTATGCCTCATAACTTTTAGGGCCTAGGAGTAGGAGTTAAGAATGTTATGGACCCATTACACTTGTATTGAGAAAAACACCACAACTAAAAATATTATAACTAAAGAACAAAAAAAAAAAAAAAAAAAGTCCATTGGAGACTGTTAATAACCCTACAACTTAATAATATATGCACTAACTTCTACCTTCACATTTTTAAGCAACAAGGATTTGTTGTTGTTGTAACTTATCAATCTTTATGCAAGAAATTGAATCTCTTACTGGTTATTGGACATGGACACATAGCCTTATTTTATGAACAATAATTGAACAAAATAATCATGAAGTCTTTCAACCACTTAGCTCAAAGGCAGTCATGCATGACTTGCAGAAATTGGTGTCGTTACATATACATATATAATCTAAATAATATGACAAGCCTTGCAAAATATTATATATGATGTGTTTAAGGATAATAACAATTGATTTTAACATAATTTATTTGTATAATTATATGGACTTTGACAGTTTGGTTCTGCATAGTCATAGAAATTTGTCCTAATCTGCATGTTGACAAATAATTCACTATGTGCATACTTTATTGTTTACGTTTTGGATTAGATAGGTAATGATTAAATCTTTCTTTTTCCCCTTTCCTTTACAGTTTGTTTTTTCCTGTGAAAAGATAATTCAATAACTAGCTTTCAGGTGATATTCATCAAATTAAGAGGGCCCAATAGCCGAGTGGTTGAATTTGAATACAAAAGTGTTCCCAAGTCCTTGAACACTCTTTTATTTATGAACATTGCTTAAAAATTAAGCACCAAAATAATAGTAATTATCCATAATTAAGAAAGGTCACATTTCACCATCCAATTTTGGAGGCGCACTTCTCTGCCTCAAAACCATCTAAACCTTTATAAATCACACCTTTCTCTCTCTTCTTTTGCATGATTTTCTCATTACTCACAAGTCACAACCATGTTCAAGGCAAATGTGAGAAGACCGGTTCTAGAGAGAAACGGCAGTCTAAAAGAGAATGAGAAGAAGGATAAAACAAGCCCCGGATTGTTGTCCAAACACCTAAAGAGAATCTACCCAATTGGCCTTCAAAAAAGCAATTCCTCTCCTTCCCTCTCGTCGCTGTCATTGTCGTTGTCGGAGAACTCGAATGACTCATCTCTAGCGGATTTCGGTTCTCCTCTTGATCACAAGATTTCTTTGGCTCTTCGTCTCGTCGCGCCTCCTCGAAGAAAAGAGTCCCCTGCCCCTAAAAATGTTCAGCAGCAGCAGAGTCAGGATGCTAATAATCCTGAGGAGTTGAGGAGGTGCAATTGGATAACAAAGAACAGCGGTAAGTACTTTTAGTACTTTTGGTACTCTAGTAATTACTTTGTATCTAATAAAAATTCTCAAAGATGTTTTAGTTCTATTTCTGTCTTGTGCAAACCCAATACCATTTTGCTTACAAAAGTATGCAACAAAGACTAAAAAAATCCATTGCTGTATGGAAAGAAATTGTGTGGGTTGTGATTTGAAAAATGTGATAAGAGTTTGATGTTAAATGTTGCTTAGTTATCATATGAGTTATTTTAGGTCGTTTTTAAAATCCTTTTTTCTAGCTAATTCTGGAGTCTTGACCTTGTTTTTATCAGCTTTTGATATTTTTGAGCATTGTAAAATAAATCAATGGCGTTGGACTTTCATGTCACATATGCTGCTGAAATTTCAATGTAGGGAAGATCCTACGTCCATATCTTACGAAGGAATAGGCATTGAAACTTGAAAGACATTGTCATGGAAGTTGGGGTGTGGTAATCTAAAGAATAAAAACAACTTGTTTTATTTATTTATTTTTTCATAGAAAAACAACTTGTTTTATTTGGAGAAATCTTGAAAATTACATAAGAAGTACTTTTAATTCTCTGCATGCCCGCAAATATTAGTGGTCAAGAGTAAGGGTGGCAATTCGTGTTAATAGATCGTGTTCATGTCAACCCGTTTATTAATCGTGTCAGAAAATATTAACCCAAACACGACATGTTTATTAAACATGTTTAAAATGTCAACCCAAACACGACTCATTTATTAATCGTGTCAACACATATAACCCGTTTAAATTAATATATTAAATAAATAATTAATATAATAATGACTTATTTACCACGGTTAATACAAGTTTAATATGTTTATTGGTCAATTTATCTTTTCATTTAAGAAAAATAAATGAATTTTACTAACAAATATTAAAATTCACATTATTTGTATTTAATATGTCATATAAATTTTCATGTTATATCACATATCATTATATTACAGATGACGCATATAGTTAATCGTGTCAATTTATGTCACTTCGTGTTAGGAGGTCAACTCTAACCTAACTCATTTATTAATTGTGTTAATCGTGTCAACCCGATTATGACTCAAACTCATTTATAATAATCCTAAACCTACTAACTTTGTGCGGGTTTCGAATTGTGTCGTTATCCGGATTGTCAAAAAGAGTTCTATTAGATGAAATTAAGAACGGCCAAGTGCCAACCAACGTTGTCCACTAATTGTTGTGTATATGAAGTTGTTACAAATATCTACTACTATAATCAATGATTAAAATTATGAATATTTTAAGAAAGTCAATTATTAATGTTTTAGCACTTAGAGCATATATTAGACTGTGGACCTGCCAAATTTAGAGATTTAGTTGCAATTTTTTACTATCCAAAAGCGCTTATCAGCATCTCTACCCACTTCATTACATGCACCTCTCAAGTTATCTATATATATTTTGAAGTCCAATCCTATTGGATTATAATATATTTATATATAAACTAATGGTTAAAGATTATCATTAAAAAAAAAAAAAACTAACGATTAAAGGAATATATGTGTATAGATATTGGACACTAACAAAAAGGTTTAATACGTACAGATAAAGTTTACGTAGCATTTCATGACGAGTGCTGGGGAGTCCCAGTTTATGATGACAAGTAAGTCCTTTTACAATTTTTTATTGTGACGTAATCACTATAAGGATTTGTTTAGTATAAGAATTTAAATTAGTGTAATTCTAATTATAATTTTGGAATTATAATTATAATTTATGATTTTGAGTTCAACTAATAATTTTAAAATTATGATTTAGAATTAGATATTTGAATCACTTTGAATTAAGAGGAGGTGGTTTTATAATCATGAGTGATTTTAGTTTAAAACATCACATCGATTCTAAATCATAATTCAAAATCACTATAAACAAATATTAATTCTGAATTAATGTTTAGAATCATGATTCTAAATCTATCTATCAAAAATTCCTTAATTAATTAGACTGGTGCGCCAACTTTTTTTTTTTGCCTAGTAACGCGTGCTGACTTTTTAACGTTGTACTGATTAAGTACTATTCATGTACAGTCAATTGTTTGAGCTGCTTGCAATGTCTGGCATGTTGATGGACTACAATTGGACTGAAATTCTCAAAAGAAGGGAGCTATTCAGGTATGAAATAATACCTGCCATTCAATAACAACTTCATGATGTGGGATCTAATTTGTATTTCTGTGGAAGAATTTATTCCAAATCCTGTTACATACGCATGTAGTGTTTTATCTTTCACTGGGTGGGTGTTTTTTTAGGTGGTATACTTCTAATAATTATGTAATATAATTGTCTAGTTATAAAATTAAGAGTCACATGAATTTTTCATGATCGGTAAATTATTTACTAAACGTTTAATTTGAACAAATTACGCCTTGAATTTAACAAAGTTTTGCAAATGATCCCAAGTCGGTGATGTATATCGAAATTTGGATATAAATACACTCGTACACATTATGTGAACATGTGAACTGAATTGAAAGAAAGTATTGAAATTTCGGATTATACTGTGAACATATCATGTCACCTACATGGAGATTTTGAGCTCGTTTGGTTCATAGATTAGAACCATGATATTATAATTATTTTTAATTTACGTGTATTTTTTGTGAAAGAAAATACTGTGACGAATTATGAACTGTGATTTAAATCTGAGAACGAATCCTCCAACCAAACGGGCTCTTTATCTTTCAAATATTAGCATCATTCACCAGCATTTTGGGCCGCTCTACAAGTTCAGTCAAAGTTAGGGAAAGTTAAGCACACAAAAGGGCCAAAAACCCTATAAACAAATATTATGGGGATATTTTTATATCTACTTCACACATACATTAATTGTAGAGCTAAACACATTACGTTGATGACATGAATTGGTCACATACAGGGAAGCTTTTTCTGGATTTGATCCAAGCAAAGTTGCCAAAATGGGAGAAAAGGAGATCACAGAGATATCATCAAACAAAGCAATCATGTTGGCCGAGAGCAGGGTGAGATGCATAATTGACAACGCCAAATGCATACTAAAGGCAAGTCCTTCTTCAAAACTACTTTCACTAAATATGCAAAAGAGAAACCCATATACGCACGTGAAAACTATAAAGTTAAAAGGGCAAGTCCAGTTTTTATTATTATGGTTTTTTTTTTTTTTTTTTCAGGTTGTTAGGGAATTTGGGTCATTCAGCAACTACATGTGGAGCTACGTGGATCACAAACCTGTTATAAACAGATATAGATACCCAAGAAATGTTCCTCTGAGGAGCCCAAAAGCCGAGGCCATAAGCAAGGACTTGTTGAAACGTGGGTTTCGGTTTGTGGGGCCCGTGATTGTGCACTCCTTCATGCAAGCCGCTGGATTGACCATCGACCATCTTGTGAATTGCTATAGGCATTATGAGTGCGTCAGCCTCGCAGAAAGACCTTGGAGGCACATCTGATAATTGATATGATGATCAACATGATCATACATACATATTGAAGGATCTCTAACAAGAAAATCTTATTAATACTTCTTCCCTCTTAAGATTTATCAAAACCAAAGTCTTGAGATATCGATGGTGATGTACTTATCGCTATATGTATGTGGCAATAATCAGAGCTGTCACATGATAAAATGCATGTGATTATTTTTAAGTCTCATGTTATAATGTGATGGTTCTAATGTATTGCCACATATGTAGTGATTTGATGAGCACCGTGATATTCAGCATTTTTTCTTGTTAAAATAGTAATAATGGGATTCCATATTGGTTAAACTGCAGAGAAATATACAGTTCAGACGAAGATCGTGGATGAAACGTATATATGGACAAGTGTTTTGGATTTAATTGGATTTTGTTGTGCTAGTCTGCGGTTATACTTTCTTATTTATTTATATTTGGATAGTTGAGTGGATTTTGTATAATCATACAACACAATTATCTGTAACTATATGTCAGTGAATTATTATGAGCAAAAGCAAGTGCAAATGTATGATGATTTTTAATCATTGGTTTGGTAGAAAAGCAAGCTTTCTCTCTTTCTCTACGCTTATTTACAGAAGAAAACACGCCCAAAAATGCAGAAGATTCTAATAATTTTCTAAGTTCTTTGACTCAATCTTCAGAAATTATAATCATATATGATTATGAAACTAAGAATAAAGTAATTAACCAGTGGACATGGTTGTTAGTTTGTAAACATTAGTTGAAACAGAATTAGATTCGTTATTAGTGATCCATAATTAGCCAGGTCCCATTCTGCATGCACAATTGCACATTGAGGATGTAATCTCTAATTAATTACTTCCACGCTTATATCTTATGAACAATCTTCTATTTCTCCTCTATCAATTAGCATTTAAAGAAATTCCCAAGACTTCAAATTCCGGACACAATATTAGCTACGTTTAATGTAACAATGTCCTAGTCTTCTGTTTAAGCCACAAAAGAACAAAAACAAAAGAAAAAAAGAACCAAACATTAAGTATGCTATATATTTATTAATCTGCCAAGTGCCAAAATGAACCACAAGAAAATAAACCATTAAATGGACTTAAATTAAGATACAACTTATGACCAAATAGCAACCAAGACTTGCTCTTGCTTGATGTTTGATGTTCATGAGAATAACTAAACACCCCAAAATTTATTTCTTTTCTTTATTCTGATAAAATTAAGAGATGGTGCTTTCGATTGAGAGATTTATATGGAAATAAACGGCTTTAATTAATGGTGTAGTCCATTGTCTAGAATTGTGAATGAATCCCAATCCCATCGTTACTGTGGTCACTAGTTGCAGTTTGAAGTTCTATTTATTTGTTTTTTTTTTTTCTGTGTTGTTTGTGGGGAGAAATTCATTTTCCCTACTTTAAACCGTTAGTTTACTCAATACTTTAATTATGTATTCGTGTGGTTTTTTTTTTTTTTTTGTAATCTTGATAAATACTCCTTAAAAGTGCATGGATTAAGATTTTTATCATTTACTCTTGATTCATAACCAATGGTTCAAAATAGTATTTATCAAGAGTAAGGAATAAAGGTTAAGAGTAAGGGATAAAAGTCAGACTCATGCACTCTTAAAGATAAATTCTTCATTTTTTTTTCCGCATTGAACCATTGGTTTTAAAAAAAAAAAAAAATAGACCGGTGGTGTACTTTACAATTTACATCTGTGTTTACTCAAATTTTCTTAATTTTATTTTAAATTTTGTGGTTTAATTTGAAACAAACCGATGGCTTAACAAATAAATAAACTAGTGGTTCCAATAAAAAAAAAACAGAAATTGTAATAAATAGCAGATTTTTAAAATATTTTTTAAGTAAATAGCAAATTTTAGAATATTCAAAATAAATAGAAGTAAAAAGATTTTTTAACTCGTAAATTTTTTATTTATGACAGTAAAAAGATGTTTTAAACACGTAAATTTTTAATTAACTGTTATTTACTTCAAATAATTTTAAAATTTACTATTTACTTCAATTATTTACTGACTTCATTCTCCCAAATGAAAGAGAGTTCGAGTTGTTTAATCAGTTAGTAAACCTATAGTTTAATGTTATTATGAACTTTATAACTTATGTAATTGGTATGCATCGAAGAAATACTGTGACTAAACCTATCTAGACTTTCTTTTTCCCAATAAGAAGAAGTTGAGTCACCGATCAAAACAGTTTATGTCAGCACTCCTCACCCCTTACTGATCTCCGTGTTGATGTAAAATGTTTCCATCAAGAAGACATCTCTGTGATTTAAGCAAAACACATGAAGTGTAGGCGTGAAAAAGCCCTTTTCAATATACTTCATGGATGTTACCATTTTTCCATGGATTCTAAGTCCATATTTATCTAAGAAAATTGTTGAATTATTCTTATAGTGCACGGATTTAGATTTTTATTCTTTATTTAGAATAATATTATTTTAATTAATATATATATAGTTATTTAAATAAAAAAAGTTTCAAAATAAAGAGTAAAAATCTAAACTTATGCAGTCTAAAGATTTTTTGTCTCCTTTTCCGTCATGTCTCAACAATCAACATCGTTTTTCTCATGTTATCTCAGACTCCGTTTATTTTATTGATTCGAGTTTAGAATTTGAATTTTGTTATAGTAAAAAACTCTAAGAAATAGTTACATGTAACTATTTTGCTACAGTAAAAAAATTTCACATAAAATTATATCTCAATTTAAATTAAAAACTTAAATCAACAAACTAAACAGGCCCTCGACAATCAACATCGATTTTACAAGTCAGTTAAATGTGGGAAAACTCGTACAAATGACCCCTACGTAGTGATTTGGAAGTTCTGCCACAAATGGGTCCAAATTCACTATAAGGCCCAAAGCAGTCCAATTTGCACTTAAGCATGGGCCTAAATGTGCAACATCAAAGAACCTTTGTCTACAGTGTGGACTCTTGCCCAACATCATAATCTGCTTCTTCCTATTACAAGCTAAAATCTGAAACATTATACAAAACTACTTGACAGTTAATTTGACACTAAAATGAATACATTGAATCACAGATTGTAGGCATGCAGGAACAATCAGTCATACTCTTTTTGAAAACTCTAAAAAAAAAATCAGTGCCTAACAATTTTGAGAGTAAGAACAATTTGTTTTTTGTAAATAAATTTGGGACTTCACTAATAAGCTTGACTCTTCACAAATTAATGAGTGCAAGAATTTGTCTCATTTGTATACTATAGGACACGTTAGTTTACCCACCAAGTTATTCCCACGTTTGCATCTTTAGTCACGTTCTTGAAGGATTAAACAGTCATCTAAGCTATTATCTATTTTGCTATTAAAAAAATAGAATAATCGGTGTTATCCCTATACTCTTTGTATTCAACACGTTCTAGGACTACTAAACGAAAAGAATCTGATTCAACTAATGTTAATACGGATGGGTCATGAGTCCAACGCCAAGCACCCCATTGACGGGACAATATCTTTAACTTAGGGTCCGTTTAGTTCGTTGATTCGAGTTGAAATGTGATTTTATGTGAAAGATTTTTACTGTAGTAAAAAAGTTAAATGTGACTGTTTCTAAGAGTTTTTTACTGTAACAAAACTCAAATTTTAAACTCAAATCGATAAAATGATCGGGGTCTAAGACTATAGACGCATTTTGAACAGTAATATAAGAAAAATATCTTTACCGTTACATTTCATTAATGGAATCTAAGGAATAATTTTATTCACTTTTTTTTGGTTTTCCTGAACAAATCACATGCACATACACATGCTTTTAGCTTTATCACTACACTAAGTTGTAGATTAATGTTGGTAGGTGTGCCTTACCCTCATATCTCATTCCTATCCCTTTTCCTTCATTTTTGCTTTAAGTACATCTAAATCAACACAGTTTATCTCACCCTTCAAATGGTTCTACTGAGAGAAAAAATCTCTAGTTTCTGAATAGAGGTCTTATGGGGGTCACAATTGACTAATCTTTTTGTATTTAAAAAAAAAAAAAAAAAAAAACAAACTTTACAATCACTTTGCTTCAAAATGTTGTAATGCCAAGGACAAAACAGGCATGTGTGAAAAGACCCACTTGTTTTGTCCTTCTCTGTGACCCCTCTCTAAAGGCATCATTTTGCCTTGCATTGCAAACCACAGTAGGCATATTCCTAAAAAAAAAAAAAAAAAAAAAAAAAAAAAAAACCCCACTTCACAGTCAAGTGCCAATACAATACAAAACACCCTCAACCCTTTTGGGATTAGACTGCCACGTCTTGTGAAGCCACTGCTAGTACCAATAATAATATTCTTATTTTGTCCATTTTTTTATTTATCACATTACATTTATGAGATTTCAAGTCAAATTATAAATTGAATGACTTTCGGACCAAGACCACCACCAAACTTTCATGTCTATCTATCTTTCTGACATGGTATAATCGTCAGAATAAAGTTTGTTAAGCAAAGAAAACGAAATCCCACCACCGATAGTAACCTTACCACCCATCTTCAAGCAAGCTTTCTCATGGTACTACTAGAATTCCAACCTTTTAAGACATTCTCTTTTGTGTCTAACAAGATTGTGTGCTAATCCAACTCTTTGACTTCCACATTGTTTGAATGGCCTTTATTAACAGTAATTCCCCTAGATTGTGCTCAAATCTAATTTATGAACAAAATAAAAAATAAAAAGATGTCCTTTGTCCTATTCAGTCCTTTGTTACAGTAGACTTACTTTAACCTTTTTAATAGATTTTTGACTCCAATGAATAAAAGAGCTTTATCCCATTTCTTGCACAAGTAAAAATTTTCACATCATATTGCTGATTAAGAATAACTCAAACCTCAATATTCCAAAATACAGGAAAAAGCCAATAAATCTATTAATACCTTTTGGCAGTATTAACTTAAAGAAAGGAAAAGCAAAATAAGAGAAATATATTAAAAAATGTTTTAAAAAAATTAAAAAGGACGTGTAAGTGCATCGACCCTCCAATAAGTGGAAAGGCCAAAATTTCAAAACAGTTTGAGCCCAATGTTTCGTGGGACCTTATTCTCTGACATGTGATGTTTCTTTGTTGGCTGCTAATGTAAATCATGTATTATTTCTCTTGCAATTCCTATGTCAGCATCGACAAAATTTGTGTAATCTCTTCTACTGCATAGTTGCCTCAACAACCATGACATGTTGCCATGACATAAACGAGACCGGTCCTTTTCAGAACCAAGTATTTTTTTTTTAAAAAGCGAATAAATACATGTTACATATGGGCCCCACAATTTGAATAGCAAGTTGTAATTAGACAACAAATATATAATCTGTGGATGAGAGCCCATTGTTTGGTTAATAGCAGTAGTACACAAGGAAGAAAAAGCCATGACCTGCGCAGTACTCAGCAGTATTATCCATAAAGCTTTTGCTAGTTTCAAAACGACAGAGAAAAAGAAAAGAAAATCCCTGTTTTGTATATTTCACGTGACCTTAATATGTTTTTTTTTACTCTTTCTCATAGGCTCTCACACTGATAATATCAATTTTCAATTGTTAGATCCGATTAAAATCATATTAAATTAAATAAAGTGTATAAAATAAATAGTTTATGATATAAATTAACAGTTAAAAAGAAGAGAATTACCAATAATTCTTTTTTTCTGATCCCACTAAAAAAAACTCCTATGGCTTTTTTTTTTTTTTTTTTTTTTTTTTTTTTTTGGATTTTTTTTTTTTTTTTTTTTTTTCTCTCTTTTGAGATTATTGTTGTGATAAGGTGGCTTTAATCACATGACAGGGACTTGATAGAATACAAGAGTAAAAGATTCCTTCAATTATTAGGGAGGGAAGATGCATTACAAACCGTGTAGGAAATAGTATTGAGACAAATGTTCCAACAAAACAAAAGGCACATGAAAGTGATTAGCTGACTACTTGCTTTGCTAAACGTATATGGAAATTTTTATTCCTACATACAACAAAAGTTGTTCTCCAATTAAGTAGTGGTTGTAAGCAAAAGAAGTGTCTTTCATGTTCATTGCAAATCTTTTTATCCACCTTTTGTGATACCTTACATCTGAAATTTGCTAACCAGCTGTTCCTAAGTCACTAGATACCTAGATCAAACTAGCTTTGACGTTGTTTCTTCTTCACATCAAAGTGACGACTCCTGTCCTTTGCATTATCATTTTTAATCCTCCATGTATAAGACAGCTACATCTTAATCCGTACTTTTAAAAATCCTAATACAAGTCTCTAATTTGTGATATTGTCTCAAATTAGCAATACAAGTTGGAATCACTTGCCGATGTGCGGGCTTAATGGAGTTTAATTTTGTAATTTTACAAGTTATAACACACTCCAAAAAACCAATACATTTTTTTATCAAAATTTTAGCAGTTGAAAAGACGAGAGAACTAATTTGGTACATATGATTTAGCAATTCCGATACTCATTCAGAAACCTTTCATACGCGCATTCTGCTGCTAGATTAACGTAACATGCAATTGGATTAAGAAAACCATTCATCTTCTCCGTCAATTGGATTAAAAAAAAAAATCATTCATCTTTTTAGTCAGTAACTTTAGCACTGTGGCAACCATTTACGACGGCCAAATAGGAAACAACAATACTCGAAAAATGGTAAGTGGATACATGAAGAAACAAAGTTCACTATACATATACATATATATATATATAATATATTCTTTTTTTTTTCCAAAGCTCATTCTACAAATTATTTATCAAACAAAGTCCGCGAGGAGTGAAAGAAAAAAAGAAGTAAAAAATCAAAGCAAAACGTAAAAAGAAGAAATACATCAAATTCTACTCGGCTCATCACTCAGCTGATGCCAAGAATATTTACAGCATCCTCCTACAGTCAAACCCCCACTACTTCCAGGGAGAAGACGCATAAACCAAACCTACCTTATCAATCCTCAACCCCCAGAAACCTACTAATTATATTCATCGTCTTTAGTAGTCTCTGACTTACCACACATTGGCGCCTCAAACTCAAAACTGGCACGAAGTGCCGAGCCTCTGCCTCTGCCTCTGGCCTAGGATTGCAGACTTGCGTTTTGCGAATGCTGGGTAGAGCAAATCATGGAACTTCTCCAGGAAAAGTGTCCATTCATCCTCACTCAGGTCAGCCAGCTTCACAAAGCTCACGCTTGCTGGAAGCTGCTCATTCGCACTTCTGTGCCCAGCTGATGTGTTCAACATGTATCCATTTTCCGGTTTTGATCCCGTAAACTTGGGGAACTTCTGTTTCTTCTCACCTAAACTAGTGTCCTTCAGCGACATTGAAATGTTTGAAATGGTTGGCTTCTTCTCAGAAGCACGGAAATTTGCAAACACCTCTTTCTCTTCTTCATCATTTTCCTCTTCCTCTTCTCCTCTTTCTTCAAGCTTGGGCAGTTGAGGGCGACCGTGTCCACTCCCATTTCCAAAATGAAACGGTGTTCTGGTCACAAAGTCCTCTTCTGCTGACATTTTTGGTGTTTCATCCAACTCCCATTCCCCATAGTCTATGGGAAATTGGTACTCCTCGTGTTCGAGATCAGCCTTGGGGGACAATACTTCCCTCTCCTTTATCATCCTCCTCGCCTCCATACAAATAACCTCCAGTTCACTAGGTTCCTCTTCACCACTCCTGAATTCCCTACTCGTCATCTCACCTATCTCAGCAAGGCAGAGACCATAGGCAGCAGCTTCCTTCAGGAAAATGGTGCAGAGGACCAACACCCTGAGACAAGCCTCTCGAATCATGGGGAGCTCCCTTCGCAGCATCTCACAATCCTTAAGCGGGTCAAGCTTTTCTATGTACTCAAGCTCATCATCCGTAAATGGAATGGAAGCCTGAGGCCAATGAATCCACTCAAAGTATGGATCCTCCAAATTTTCAGGAAGGCAAAGACCATGATCAATTGGTATTAGCTCCACTTGACCAAACCGCCCAACACCATCAAGTTTCCTAACTAAAAGATTTCCTGCATGCCTGTCTGTGTTAAAAATCCTAATGTCTAATATCCCTATACGATGCACAGCAGAAACCGGAAAGCTTGAGGTCCCATGATCACTCGCGTCAAAATCATGCGGTATGAACTGTTGGAAAGACGCAATCTTGCTTACCAGCTTCTTCATGTGAGGCTTGTTCCCATTTACCCCATCATTCACATTAAAGATCGAATGAGTGATCTTCACCAGGGCAGTGGGGGGCACATTTGCAAAGTGGCCTTCATCGAGAAGGTAGGCTGCAACTTCTCTGAACCCTGTTTCCCCGACCCGAACAGAAGGTTTCAGACCCGGTTGCCCAAGAGCTTTGCCAACGAAGCCTTTTGGGTTATTTGGTGCAAAAGGTTCTTCATCTGTTGGCTTCACAATGGCAAGACTCTCACCTTTACAGTTCCTGAAATAATATGCACCTCCAAGGCCACCATGAACGGGAATCGGATCAACCCCCATCTTGATAGCCTTCACAATATCCTTGACCAACACCTTTGTTCTAGCAAAGTGATCCGATTGCCCCAACACTTCAATAGGACCACTCTTATCTCTATGCTGCAAATCCTTCCCAGTGGGCGAGAGACATGGAGTGGAAGAGCTTCTGTGCAGAAAGTTCCGAGTAAGAAGAAGAGGGGAGTCGTTGCGAACGGCACTAAGATCGTTCTTCAACACCATATCCCCAAATGTCAGCGAGCTCTCTTCAGTGGGTACATTAAGAGCAAGCTGCAATCTCCTCTTGACGGTATGAGCATTGTCCCCACGATCCAATTCCATCCCCAAGACGCATCCGGTCTCCGTCTGCACGAAAACCCGTCTCCTCCCAGCAGGCTGTTTCCCTTCCATTCTCTGGCTCCCATGGTACTCCGTCCCTAAAGGGCTCTTAAAAATTGCTAATGCCATCTGTGTCTGAACAGGGCTGTCCGACTCACGAGACATCAATCGAACAGATGGACGGAGGAGAGCTTCTTCCCTTCCGAGGAGACCCCAAACTCCAAAGCCACAGGTGACAGAATAAGTACTAAATCCAATCCCAAAAAAATCATTAATACAATAAAAACCAACTTTTAAGTTTTCCCCAAGCGTCCGATAACAATGAAAATACAGTATAGGAATAATCAGAAGGAAAAATCAGTGCAGCGTAAATGCTACATTGAATGAGCCATTACGAGATCAGCAAGAGAAGAGAACCTGCAATAATACACCCACAAAGGAAAAATAAAAAATAATGCACAGAAAATACAAAATAAAATCAAAATTAATTCCTTTAAACAATCTGATTTTACATCAGCCAAAAACTTCACTCATTCAATCTAAATCCACAAACATAATCAATTTTGAAGGATAATAATGACATCAATCACCTAAAAATCCCTCAAAATAAGTCTGGATTATTATAACTCTAAAAGGGACTAAATCACAATAAACAGTCCACTTTGTGCTCAAAAGAATTCCGCAAATCTCTAAGCGGATAATATTTATATACAGATTCACCCGTAAAGTCCAAGCAGTCAAAATTAATTATTTACAACACCATTTCCAATAGCAAACATTTACACAACATACTCCCAAGTTTTCCCTAAGCATTTTCCTCCGCGCCAAACGGGGGAAAACAAAGAATCAAGATCACAAAAATCACCAAAGGAATAAAACAAACATAGAAATGAGATAATAAATCCCAATCCAAGCATATTCATTCCAGTGTTACTGAACAACAAATCTCGGCCATTTCTGAGCTCAAAAAGAGCCCAGACCAGAAAATTTTGGAAGCAGGGACTCACCAGAATACAAGATCTGGAAGAACCACGCCACACGGCCGCCAAAAACGATGAAAATTATCCAACGGCCGAGTCGGAGATTCAGAGGAGGAATCGACGGAGTCGACTCGGATAAATATTCTTGGTCCGACTCCAAGCCACAAAACCCTTTGTGTGTGTGTGTGTGTCTCTCTCTCTCTCTCTCTCTCTAATTCCTCGCTTTGGTTTCTCTCTCTTCCTGAAACTCTTTATATTTTAACTCGACGCGGAAAGCCTAATTGAGAGAGGAAATTTAACCCTGGTTAAGAAGGAGGTGACCACTAACCACTCTCTCTCCTCTCTCTCTCTTCTTTTCTTTCTCTCTCTGGTTTGCGATTCGAAGCCTCTAGAACACGTAATCAGAACCGCTGGATCTACGGAACGGTGGGGGAATCGGGGCCGTTGGATGAGGTGAGCCTCGGGGGTTGTGTGTCGTGGGGAGTGATGATGACGTGGAGATAAGGGACTGGGTGATGACGTAGCAGTGGTCGCCTATAGAGGAGGAGGGGAGTACAGTAGAGACTTTCAAGAGCATTTAAGAGTCAGTGATCTGGTGTTAATAATGTTTTTTAATTTTAATTATTATCTAATTATTTTGTATAATTATATTATATAGTTCTGTGCCCGATCAGATCGTCTAATTTTTCGAGCACGCACTCAACAGTCTCCCACGAAATCAGGCTTACTTGATTCTTCTTCCGAAATATCGAAACTACCCCTAATTTCATGTAAGAATGAAGACCAAATAGTGAACATCAATCGAAATTAATTTCCCATGGAGTCCTTTTTAGACAATTCACTATCATTATTCATTGCATTGCCACTTAAATATCCTCTTTTTTTTTAATTTTCACTTTAATTAAGGAAAGTTTTATGGTCGGTGCTACTATTTTATCTAATAGGAGTTGTTATTTTAGTTGGATTAATTTTTTATGTCACATTTAGTCTATGGGTTCAGAAATATAGTTCGTGATTCTGATTTTTAAAATTTAAATTTTTTATAAGAAAAAAATATTGGAGTGAACTAAAAATCATGATTCAGAGTCAGGTCATAACTCTCGAAACAAACCGAGCATTAGTGATTTGAGTGATAGATGAGTATGACCAATTTTGTATTTGTAAATTTTTATTATTTATATATACTCACAAATTAAATTGTTAAAAAATTAATACAATAGTTAAAATAGTAATTCTTAACATTAGGATAAAATAGTAATTTTACCGTAAGTGCCCTCTTTGTTAGGGAAAAAAGAAACTGAGTGATTATTTTTCTCTTGTAATATACAATTTTTGTTGTGCAATTCACAAAAAAACTGGAAAATCGTCTCTAAATTATATAAAATTGTATTTTGTATGTACGAACATTGAAACTATCTAGTAACCCATTTGTTTTGCATATTTAAACCACCCTTTTTTTTTGTGTGTAATGTCTGTTATTGTTAAAGTAATTCCAATTATAAAAATTTTCTTACAAATTGTGCAATTTGAGAGGACTGTTTAATAATATTTACTAAAAAAAAAACACTTATCAACAGTGGCTAAACAATTTGATTTTCTTCCCATTTCGATAGTCACATTCACATTCTATGGTTACTACAATATATTACCAAAAAAAAACAAAAGAAAGCTCCCCAAGTATTTGGCTTTAATCTTACGGCCGAGTAGATTTACCGTATGGTAATGGAAAGGGGGGGGGGGGGAAAAAAAAAAAAAAAAAAAAAAAAAAAAAAAAGGTAAACGGCGGACCCTATCACGTCGTATAACCATAGTGGGGCCCTGCCGTACTACGCACCCTTCACTCAACGCGGACAAAATCGTTCGGTTTAGGACCAGTGGGAAATTCAATTCAACCGGAGTTGGGTTTTTTCGGAAGGTTCGGAACCAGGTGATTATTAATGATAGGGTAGTCTCTAATTTGTGCCTCTTTTTTTCTCTTTTCAAGATCGGGTAAAAATGAAAGGAGGGGAAGGGAAATCCAGCGGTCCAAGATTTGTCATGAAAATGGAAATGCAATCAGGCAGATCACATGGATTGGGTCCCATTTAATAGGCTTCCTTTGTTAGTTGCAGATACCTATCTTGTTACATAATGACAAATTGACTGTCCTCCTAAAAATTGGTTGTAGTGTAGTGACAGTTTTATCCTCTAGCATTTCTGAATCCGACTCAATTAGGGTCTGATTGTTTTCGTTTTTGTTACCATTTTTCACGATTTTTGAGAATAAAAAATAAAAATGCGTAGAGAAAACACGTTTAGTGTAAAAAATTTTAAAAATTAAAAATAAAAACATTTTTGTCCTTTTTTGAAAATGATTTATTCTTATTTTCATTTTTTTCTCTATTTTCCTTTTCTTTCTTCAACCCAGACTAGAGACCCCCATTTTCATTCCCCAACATTTCCTAACTAACATATATAATGTTATATTAATATATTTATTTAATATATTATTATTTTAAATATTATTACATGTTCTTAAAAATTAAACCACCAAACACAATTTTAATTTTTTTCAAATTGAAAACAATCTCAGAATAAAACTACCAAACGTATTTTTAAAAATGATTCCAAAATGAAAATGAAAATGTTTTCGTTTTCATTTTCATTTTCATACAGAAAATAAATTCATTTTTAAACGAATTCCAAATGCAACCAATATATGTACATATATATTTTAAATGGTAAAATTCCACTCCAAATCAAGGAAATGCTCACTCTAATATAGAAAAGAATGACCTCATTACACAAGAACACTAATCCTTATCTTGATCACAAACCGATTTCACCAACTAATGAATATGTGAGAGCTTTTTACTGTAGTAAAAAAGTTAGATGTGACTATTTCTGAGAACTTTTTACTATACCAAAATTTAAATTTTAAACTCAAATCGGTAAAATGAACGGGATCTTAAAACGCACATAAAGATAAAACATGTGTTGAGTTCCCATTAAATTTTAAACTCAATTAGAATTGTTAGACTTTAATTATAGATATGATTGTAATCACTATATTCATAAATCCCAAGAATCATCATGCTAAATTACCCATAAAAATTAAGGAAGCGTACATGAATCTATAATAGCAACAATTGACACTTTTGCGGAATTACTATGACGACGATTGGCGAACTGATTATTGTCTTCCTAAGTCAAATCACTAGAGTTTTTTAATGGGGTGTTTCTTTCTAAATGGGGAAGAAGAGAAAACAGTTGAATGATTTGATGCATTGAGAACCATAACCTATAAGTCCTCAAATATTTATCTCATTAAGCTCTCATTAAACCTTATTAGATAAGTATTGGGTATCCACTCAATTAGAAGTCTTATTAGGCTCCCCTAATTAAACCACTTAATAAAGCCCATTTAATTAAATAGCCTGATAATATAAGAAAACATAGAGAAATTATACTTTAGAGTGCATGAGTCTTGACTTTTATCCCTTAATCTTGATAAATATTATTTTGTTAGTGTAATTATTTGACTAAAAAAGTTATGAATCAAGAGTAAAATGTAAAAATCCCGACTCACATACTTTTAAAGAGTATTTATCAAAATTGCTCTTTATATAATTGTTTTATTTATATGTGGCCCACATTAATATTAAGAAATTAACTTGAATTTCCTAACAAGAATATTATATAAGCTAATATTACATCTTTCTTTATTCATATCGACACTTTTAAATTTTAATCATTGTGTAGAATATAATGCTCTGCTGTAAAGCAAGTTACATATTTAATTTAATCAACCAAAAGTATCGCTGAAAAAAAAATGGTGTAAACTTAAATCAATTATAGATGAGGGTCCCATTTCATAATGAATATCGGTGGACTGCTTGAATAACTTTCATCTATTTTATTGGGATATGAGAAAATGGCCATTCAACGATTTAAGCAAGGTACTTCATGGATGTTTGCTCAATCCGAATAATGTAATGTCGCACGCAATTATTTCAGCTGCGTCTTGGATAAGAACATGATAATGTCATCCAACTTGCAACAATTGCAACTTTAAAGGTTTTGGTCTTTCAATGCTTGGCTATTTATTATTAAATTTCAGAAATAAAGAAATTGTCTTTCGTTGCAATTTTCAGGGTATGACCAATATTTTTCCATCTCTTAGTTCATTTTGCCCAATCAAGGTAAATTATGGTTAGACTTTGTCACTTATAACAAAAAGGGAAATGGAATATTTAACATTGGTAATCTTGGTATATGGTTGATTTTTTTTTTTTTTTTTTAACCACAACGCTCTTCTTGTTCTCAAAACAGGGAAAATGATTACCAATAAATTTGGGAACATTTTATCGTGATGTTGCTAATTTTCCCTTTCATGGTCTTTTTCAAATTGCATTCTTTTTTTTTTCATGCTTTAATGCACGCATGCTATGGATTAGGAAAAGATAATGTGCATAGTCTTCCCGGTGGTTTACATGCATTAATTGGAATTCAATGAAATTGTTGCGTTTAATCAATTATTGAGGTCCTTTTTGGACAGTTTACTTTTTGCTTGTTCTTTTTATGGAAAATAAACAGATTATCCTCGTCACGAACTTTCTTATTTGACAGGAATGCGTTTATTGTGCACTAGCACACAATATTTTCCGTTGTTTCTTACTGACGTTATAATATGCCTTCCAAGTCCCGACATTTTAAACACTAGTCAATACAAGAGCGAAATGGGCGTGCATTTTTCTAAAATAGTAGTTACGTAAATTGTTGAAAAAATAAATAAATGAAGAAAGCAACGAAGAAAAAAAAAAACAAAAGATAGCACAAAAAGGATTTAGGAAAAGATTAGCAAAAAAATGATTTGGAAAAAAAAAAAACTCAGAAAACCAAAAAAAAAAAAAGAAAAAAAATCAGGGAAAAAAAATATAAGCGAAATGTTTCGAACTTTTTATCTCACACCCCAAACGTTTCGCCAAAAAAAAAAAAAAAAAATGCATGCGTGTCGCACATAGAAGGAGATCGGATTCTCCTTTTTATTTACGGTATAGAATATAGATATAGATGGATTAATTAAAAAAAAAAACCTATTCCCAAACAATTTCAAGGTTGACGTTAATTTTTTTTCCTTTTTTTTTAATTAAAGTTGTTCTTTAATGAAAGAGTGTTTATTAATCTTCTTATATAGAAAAGCGGAAAAAAAAATGAGTCGCTAGTATTAGGGTCGGTAATATAGGTCACGATACAATAATATGATTCAAAAACGACACAAATTTCACGGGTTCAGATTGAGAAAAAAGATGTTTAGGTTAAAATTAGGTCGACTTGAAATTAACACGAAAAGCCTAATCCGAACACGACATGAAACTCGTAAAAAACTAAAAAATACATATAATTTTCATTGCATATATTTTTTATTTTATTATGAACTTGTGATATCATGATAGTTATACTCAAAATCTTATATTGTTATTTGCTTAATTTTAATGGATGTTATTATATTTTAGTGTGTTATGAATTTTAAGTTATTTCTAATATGTAAAAAACTAAATAAAAGTATACAAATTCCGTGTCCATTTTGGGTTCACGGGTTAATTTCGTGTCACGGGTCATTTTCGTGTCGTGTCAACCAGTAAAGTGGTAGTGTCGTGTTCGTATTGCGGTTTTTAAAAAATTTCATGTTCAGATTGACTGTAAATTTATAAAGAAACGATCAAAACACTACACGTGACATGAATTACCACCTATAACTAGTATACTGATTATACAAGGGAATATTTATCATTACACTAAAAAATAAAGATAAGCTTAGTTCGCTGATTTGAATTTTTAATTCGAATTGACATGTAACTTTATGTGAAAGCTTTTTATTATAGTAAAAAAGTTAAATATAATTATTTTTAAATATTTTTTACTATAATAACTCAAATTTTAAATTTGAATCAGTAAAATAAATGAGACTTTAATAGTCTTGCTCATTGCAATATTCAAGGCATTAATTATCTTCAGATAAAATAAAGGCATTAATGGCTGCCCCCAAAAAAAAGTAAAAAAAAATGTCACCAACATTTTCGTTTACTTTTTATTTATTTTCATGATAAAACTCTAGGTTAGGCAGATCGCATTTATGAGGAGGAGACAAAATGTTGGATATTTATCTTTTACGTAGTTTTACTCACAAATTATTTTTTTTATTTTTTACATCCTTTTTAAATTAAAACTTCTAACAACAAAAAGTCATTATTAAAATGACAAAAACAAACAATGTGTAATAGACTTAGTTACGTAAATGGTAAGTTTGGGATTGTTGTGTTTTTAAAAGAATCGTTACTTTTATTTAGGTCCGTTTAAAAAGTGTACTTAAATAATTAAATTTATTAGTAAAAACTTTATGAGAGATAAAATTTTAAAATTTAAATTTTTTTGTAAGATAAAAAATATTATAATAGAATTATAATTTGAATTTGAAATGGAGCGGAAGTGCTGATTATTTTTTGGGCAGCAGGCCAGATGCATTGCTGCTCCAATATCCTACTCTTTTGAAGTCTTGTTACTGATGATACGACACATCTTATAGTGTTAAAAGGGTCGTGTTGGGTGGTTACATTGGGTTGAGCGCGCGGCGTACATGATTTGGTTCGATGACGAGTTAATGGTGCTTTTTCTCTCATTCGGTGACACACCTTTCATATGATTTTGAGTGTTGATAGTCGTCTCAACTAGAATTAACCTTTGTCATTATTGTTTGTGGGTTTCCCCGTTTTTAGCTTAGTTTTGGTTTATGTTTGCAATAGCAGCAGTTTTTATCCAACTTTATAGTTCATTTGTTTCGTTTGTTTTGTGATTTTTTTTTTAATTTGTTGATGGATTTTCTTTTTCGTGATTTCATATTGTGCTTACTATTATGGGATACTCAATATCAATTTATGAGATATTTACATCGATTGAAGAGTAATACGCGTGCTTGATATTTATTTTACTTCTTTGAGTGTTTATTTGTGGAGTTTAGTATATTGTGGACGTTTGGTTCATGAATTCAGAATCATTCTCAATTTACATGTATTTTTTGTGAGAAAAAATACTATAGCGAACCACGAACTATAATTCGAATCATGACATGAATCTAGCAACTAAACAAACTAGTGTTTCATTCAAATCACATGGAATTATTTATTTGTCCATGTCATATTTCATATGGCGAGAGATTGCATGGAGAAAAATTAATATTGTGTTACCTTTTCATACAATAAATAATAAAATATATTTTTCTAAAAAAATAGAATATTGACAACTTTAAAACAAGGTATTATTGGTACATTACAGGACAAAATTTTCCTCCTTATAATCTCTCCCCAACTCAGATAAGATTCCAAGAGATTATGTATACATGGATTAATGTTAATCTTGTTTTTTTTTTTTTTTTATATTAATGATCAGTGTCTTTTTGAATATCAAACACATAAAATATTGTTGAATCCACCTCCTTTAACTAAAAAAAGATCTAAACAGAGACTACTGCTTATATGTATTTATTTTCAATATTTAAATTCTAAATGCGCTAGAATAGCTTGACTTAAACTATCATAGTAGAAAACAATACATAAAATCTCAAAATATATTACAACTTAAAAATATACTTCTCTTTCTTTATCTCTCTCTCTCTTCATATTACTGGATGGGATATTACACTATAAGATGTGTCGTCACACCACACTACACTATAAATATATATAAATACATATATATATATATATTTGGCTCAACACACACACATATATGGATACCTTTTGTATTTATATGTTTAATTCAACGCATATGGGTTAAATATAAATAAATAGGTACGTGCAAGGGTGCAAGGGTTTCACATGGGACGTGCAGGCCGGTTGGCTGCTAAAGATATTTGGGTCGGTCGTGGGTCGTTGCAAGGCCCAGTCAAACCCTTTGAATGTCAATGTTTTTTAAGGCACTGTTCCTATGCTGCACGTGGTGCTGACCATGGACTCTCCAGTTGCTTTATATCCAATATGTCGGTCCTATCCTTGCCACGTAATTAATTATTTTCATATAAAAAGAGTTGATTTTTGAGAGCATTGCTAAACATGTCTGCGGAGTTGTTCAACTCCACATCCACATAGAATGGGTCCCATTTGGATCTCACATAGGCATGAGGTGTCTGAAAAATTGCCGCTCTGCGTTTAACATTTTTGAATTTTTTGTCTGCAAAAAAAATCTTATTCAGAATAACACTCTGTTTAGTAAGAGGGATGCATGGAGGAAGGGTGTGGAATATGAGAATAGAAAGAATTAGAGTAATTTTTTATATTGTTTAGTACGAAAAATTAAAACAATAACTAATTTTTATTTATTTAATTATTATATTATCTGTTTTTACTATTTATTAATAATTTTTTGAACGTTGAAAAGGTCTTTTTAATTAAATTTAGATAGATTAGTTGAATATTTTCATAAATGAAAGAATCTAAATTAGTGAATTTAGATGGAAAGAATGTCCCACCATGCCTCTTTTCCCTCCAATTAAATAAAGAACTCGCTCTCTCCTTTTACCTCTCTCCCTCCCTCTATCTCTCCGTATTACTAAATATATTGTAAAGATTGTACAGTGTATATAATCTGAATCAGTCGCAAACTGTCAAAGGTCAACACTAGCCTCGTCCGGTTTCAATGGAATTATGAAATTTGGAAACCAAACCAAAATGTCATTTCAAACTAGTTGGTTTGAATAAGAAGTTAAATTTTTAAAATTTTTGTAAGAAAACCACTGTATTATAATTTTTTAAATTTAAAATTATATAAGATAGTAAAATTGTAAATAGAAGTTCAAACTCTTCTACCAAATAAGTCTTGATACAGGTTTTTTTTTTCTTGTTATCAATAAAATGCGTTTTACACAAAAACAGTTTTATATAGGAGGAGATTTGTTCAAACAAATAAGCTCATCAACTATGTTAAAAATATAAGTAGCTAAAAATAGGTATAATTTGATACGGTTTAGACTATTAGTATAAGCACAAAGTCTAATATTAAAACCTATCAGGTTCGGTTTTAATTGAACAGTAAAAATTAAAAACTAAACCAAAGCAGTGATTACTAGTGGTTCGGTACGGTTTTAGATTGCTAGTGGTCGATATGGTATTCGAACGGCGATCCAAAAACAATCGTATTGGTTTAGTCTAACAATTCCTAATATGCTCTAAACAAAAATACACCCGTTCTTTTTACTAATTCGAGTTTTGTTACAGTAAAAAGCTATCAGAAACAGTCACATCTAATTTTTTTACTACAGTAAAAAGTTCTCACACAACATCACATCTTAACTCAAATTAGCGAACCGAACAGGCCGGTTAACATCTTTCATTAGAAGAAAAAGAAAAGATGAAAGATGAACTTACAATAAATATACATATATATGTTTTTTTTTATAATAAAGACATTTGTTTTTCAATCATTTGTTAATAAACAATTGCGATTTGAACTATTTGGGGAAAAACTCAGCTGGACTGAAATAATTAAAAAGTTCAACGGATGATTTTTTTTTTCTTTCATAGTACTTCATTCATCATTGCAAGTTACGAGCTCAATTTACTCAAATAACAATTAAAAAAAAGAAGTAAATAACAGATTTTAAACATACGTTTATTTTAAACATTGTAGATTAACGTTTATTTGTTCTATACCTGCAAAATTATCAATTTATTTAAACATATAGTTCAACCAACTACTTGGTATTCATTATTTTATCGCACATTGATTAGCCCATACTCCGTTGTCTCTGTTAGTCCCTTCTACAAAATGACAAATATAAACATACGTACAAGGTTTTGTATTCTACCCAAGTCAGTGACAAGATTCGTTGCATATAGACAAGATTCATTGCATATACACAGCATTGGTGCGGTATATGATCCCATCCCCAAACCAGTCAATCAATAATATCCTCCCACGTCAGCAAAACATATTCCTCCGGGCCCACTCTAGTTGTCGGATCGTACGGACAACCCGGAGCTGTCGTTAACTGATTGGATTTTGGAAAATGTCAGAGATGCTCTCTTTGTCTGCAGTGATGAAAGGGTACGGTTCCGGTAGGCGGCGCACCTGGATTCCGCTTTCCGTATTCGGTGGGGCCAGTCAAGATGCAGAGAAGGCGAGGCTCAGACGCGGACCGGACCAGATCTGATGGCTGCGGTGGGCTCTGTGCCGTCTGCGCCTCCGGTTTTGGGCTTGGAGCCCGCTTTTGGTGGGCGGTCTTTGGGGGGGAGTGTTGGTGACGCCTATCGGGTACGGTTCACGTGCATGGAGTTTGTGCTCGCGAGGTTATTTTTGTATTTCTCTCTCCCAATAGTAAAAGAATTCCCCCAACAACAAAAAAAAAAAAAAAAGAGGTCCCAAGTTCCCAACATCGTTGGGCACTTGGGCTTCATATCCTAGGAGGGCCCTTATTTGTCTTTTGCTGTGATTCTAAGGAAAGCTCGTTTGCAATGATTCCTAAAGAATCAAGATCCGCTATTCCCAAAGAAGAAGAAGTGAGAGATTCAAGATCTGACCGACTCTTGATGACTATTAACGATAATATTTTTATATTCTTTTAATTGTGATTTTATCTATAGTGTAAATTAATTAATGTATTCTAGCTAAACAAGTTATTGAATTCATTTATTAGTTGGGCATAGTTGATAATAATTAATCATATTTTGAGGAAAAAGTATACTATTATATAGGTTATTTATCTTTTTATACTTTGTATTTTATATTTATTTAAAAATTATACATTGATTTTTAATTTTATGAAAATGTACCTCTGAATTATAATTAATGCATAAATACATATCGGCCAATAATTGATCATTTGTAAAACGACCGAATTATCTTTAAAAGAATTTGTATAGCTATTTGAAAACAGGAATAGACCTCACATACAAAGTCCATTTTAAGAATAGTTTAATTATTTCACAAGTCAAAATACCGAAAAGGATATAGATTTATAAATTAATTATAATTCGAAGGTATATTATCGACGAGATTAAAAGTCGATAATATACTTTTTGAATAGACATTAATTACACAATATAAAAAGGTAAATAATTGTTTATTTAATTTTTTTATATGTTACTAAAAATCTTTCTTTATGGATATTTTATGATGTCCTTCACGGACTCAATCTCATGTTCAATTTTGTCTCAAACTCATGACAAAAATATCTTAAGTTTGTCTCTTTCCCGAAGTGAAGACGGCGGTGGTGTGAGAAAAAAAAGATGATGGGGGCTGTGATGGTGCAGCTCCACAGACCAATGTCATATTTTATATTTTGAAAGACCGTCACTTTATACTAAAAAAGAAACAAAAAGAGAAAGGAAGAGAAAAATGAGTTTTGGATAATGCATGTTCCTCAACGTTGAACATCAGGTAAAATCAAAGTACGCAAAATTGATTAATGTAGATCTAATGGTTCAAATCAAAAAATTATACATGAAAATTCCTAAAGAAAAATACTAAAATTTCTAGCAAAATCCAAACTAAACTTGCCACCGTTGAGCATTCTCATACTCATAACACCTTTACTTTAAAATATAAAAGAATTACTAAACTTATCCTGAATGCATGGATCTTGATTTTTCTACTTACTCTTTATTAATATCCTTTTGACTAATATAATTATTTAATTAAAAGAATAATAATTAAAAATAAAGAATAAAAATTTAGATTTATAAACTATAAAAGGGTATTTGTCTCGTTTTTTTTAAAATATAACGAGAAGGTCAAAGTTGGCATGAAATTTTTAGTTTCGTTTTCTGATAGTTGGAGAGATTATATAGGCCCAAGTGACACAGAGGCTTTATTGGATTGTTGGAGATATTATTGGAGGAGTTCGTGGGGCAAAGTGGGCCGACTTTAGAAAATTGGTATTCATATGTACTACTTTTGTGAAAATATAAGCAAAATTTGCACATAAAATGTGTTCTACTTAATTTTTATATTACTAAAATAAATTCTTAATAGAATAATAAATAAAAAAGAAACCAAATTTTAAGAAAATTGTGCATTCAAGAATTGAAAAAAATTCAATAAACTAAAAACACAAGTGCAACTAGTAGTGATGGACACAGCATGAAGACGATGAGAAAGAAAAGGAGAAAGAAATGCTGGGTTAGAACAAATAATGGCTGTAAAAAGGTGCAGCAAGGCACCGGCAATCATTCGCTTGTTATAGAGGGAAAGAGTGACCTATCGGATTACAGTTTTCTTTTGACTAAACTACCGATGTGTTTAGTATAGAAACGAAGTAAACTACTGGTTTACTCTTAAATAAACTAGTGATTTATTTCCCCAACATAAAAAGTAAAATAATGGCAATTAGACATTTTTGTGCCCCTTAATTAAAAGGTTATTTTTCAAACCAAAATCTAAAGTAAAATAAGTGTAGTTCAGAACCCAAAATGGAAAATGGAAATAAACAACAATTGCCAGCATCTGATTAGGGGGGGGAAAAAAAAAAGCCACCATCTACTAATGAACAGAAATCCATAACATTGAGTACAAAGAAGTCTTCTGCTTCAAAGTCAGGAGCATGTTTGATTTTGCTCTCATTTGGTCAACATGCATTTAGCGTAAAGCCAAAGCAATTTGATCATCTCATGTTATATACAAGTCTACCCAAAAAATAAAAAATAAAAAAAAAATAAAAAAAAGGAAAGAAAGAAACGCGTGATGAAAGCTACTGCTTATTGTATCACTCTGATTGACAAAGTTCATGTCACGGCTTAAAAAGTTGGACTAAACAAAATTAATTTGACCTTTCGAATTAAGAAGCGACATATAAAGATAATTACATAAAAAAGTCACATCATGTAAAGATATCTCCACTTAAAAATCACATTAAATTTCCCATTTTCTAATCATTAATCACATTATATAGAGGCTGACTCTCTGCTAGGTGCTGAAAAGTCAAAAGTTCCAAATTCCAAATTTAAAAGAAAGATAAAGTGCTTATGTTGGTTAAGTGAATAATGTATAGGTATAAACAAATGAGAGTTCAACGTCGTTTAATATGCAAAGTCAAAGTCTTTAAAAATTTCAATTTTTACATGCTATGAAAGCTTAACAAACTTAAATAAACGGTTCGATTTGTCCAATATAAAATTAACGACTCTAAATAGAACACAATAGCGACTCTAAATAGAACACCATTTTATTGGGCGTTGTTAAGGATAAAAACAAACCTGATTTACATATTATTTGGATACAAGAATAAACAATAATTTATAGGAAAATTGGGCGAGAGTGATTTTAAAGCTGCATGTACGCATCCTAGCAATGAACTTGGAGAACAAGCACAAGAACAGTTTCTGTCTTTTTCACTTCCAATTTTCAACAGGTAGCTTCCAAAGATTCTCACAGAATGACGTAAGATTAGTGTCGTAGTTGTGGAGCCAGCTGTGGAAAAACGTCACCGAAAAACCATAAAGAAACCCTCAACTTACTTGCAGGGGTCTTTCTCAATTTTAACATGGAATTTTCCTTTTTAAAAAAAAAAAAAAAAAAAAAACTTGGAATTCACGTTGGAGTTTGCTTTCTCATCAAGTAATTTTCAGCTTTATATAAGGCTAAACAGATGGGCTGGTTTCCATAGAGCTCAAAAAAGCAAAGCAGATTCCACCAAATTTTCAGTGCTTCCATATTGTTTCGAATTAGTTTGCTGCTTATAAACTTGCGTGATCTCTTTTCAGAAGAAGAATAAAAAGAAAAAAGGCTTGTGTGATTAAAACACATTCTTTTTCCTCTAATCTGTTCTTGGTTTTTATATCAAGGTCACATTGAACAAAGAAGGAATGGCTAACAAAAACAATAAAGAGACCAGTAGTTCAATATTAGTGTTGTTTGCTTGGTGCTTCTTTGGATCTGCTGCAGATGATAATGTGAAGAGGAGAAATGCTTCGTCGTCGACCGGGCCAGAGGCGGACATGGTCGCTGCGGCGAAGCATTTCTCTTCGAAAGTGCGTTTAATCTAGTTTAAGCTTGTAGGGCTTCCTTCGTCTCCTCTGTATTCTATTTTTGGATCATATAATCTTCCTCTTGTATTTGAAGCTTTATGTAAGATGATAGTACACAGCTTGTTTTAATGTTTTTTTTTGTTGTTGATAGAAATGCTTTATTGTAATTTTGTTGTTTCACAAGTAAATAAAACAAAATTTGGCAATTGGAAATGAATTTAGTTTGACTACCATCCTTTGTGTTTAGTTTGGTGTCATTCCAGTTTCCAAAATGCATTAGACAGAATCATTTGCATTTCTCTGAAACCTTTCAATCAAATTGGTTTCTTTTGCATAGTGTTGTTGAATTTATAAGTATGGCCTATTCATTTCACCGATTTAAGTTTAGAATTCGAGTTTTACTACAGTAAAAAGCTCTCAGAAACAGTCACATCTAATTTTTTATTACAGTAAAAAATTCTCACATAAAGTTATATCTCAACTCGAATTAACAAACTAAACGGGCCTCCGAGACTCCCCGAGTACACCACCCTCTACCCCTATAACTTTTTTTTTTTGAAAAAAAACTACAACATTACAGTATGTACTATGAAACTAAGTGGATTTATGCCGCATCTTAAATTTTTTTTTGAAAAAAAAAACCAATTGTTAGTCCGGTGAATTGGCACTAATAACAGTACCGGCCAATACGGAAAGGAGAATAATGGCCCGTTGGTTTCATTATGTTTAAATTCATAATTTTAATTACATTATGGTGTTTCGCTCTAATAAAAAATTTGAATTTTAAATGTCATAATCAAGAATCTACTGATATGAAAGTATGAACCAAACAGGCCTTAAGAGACGCAAAGGAAAAAAAAAGTTGAAAAGAAAGACTAGGTGCTAATTTGGTAAACACACCTGTATTTGATATTGGTGATGCTAACTTGGAGTTTTAAGTCATGAGTGACTGGGTAAAAGTAAAACTTCATACTAATAATTGGTAAACACCCCAATGGTGCAAATGTTTGGCACTAGTCATACCAAACACACACACACACAAAATGGCACTAGTGGTAAGCCTACTAGTTTTATAAAGCACTTCTACTTGGCAGTAATGAAACTGGCATAATAATTATAAAGAAAAAAGATTGAATAATTGATTCTGTGTTCTCATCAATAGTACCAAATTTAGAGCTATAATTTGTACGTCTATTATGTCAAAAATCTTTTTAAATATGTTCCTTGTTATTGAGCTAAATTTGCAAACATGAAAACACTATTTTGTTCAAAGTTCATCTACGGTACGTGCGCATGTTCAGATATACCATAAAGACACTATTAAATGAGAATTTTTCTGAAATCAGTTAAGCTGAATTAGACATTTGGGACTAAGGGAATAGCCACCCATATATGCTTTTGCGCCATGACAATCTTACTCGAATTACCAGGACCTACACAAATTAATGCAATATACCAGGGTCCCTAGCCAGAACCACACGTGCAAGTTTCCCTTTCTGGCTCGTCCGTGCTTTCTATGGCGCTACCTATAACTTAGCATGGGAGAAGAGGGCCGAACTAGAGTTGTCAAACGTGCTGTGCCGGGCCGGCATGGCGCGTCCGACCCCAGGCCCGTGGCGGGTTTGGGCCGTACCTGGCACGACCCTACACAGTACAAGGCCGGGGCTGAGGAGAAAATCTCAGGCCCGGTCCAGGCCTGCGACCCTAGTCCATAAGGGCCAGGGCCGGGCTTGGGCCCAGGCCTTTCACGGGCCGGCCCTGACCCTTGTATTTTTTTTAAAAATTTAATTAAAAAAAAAGAAAATATATCATATGCCCCTAAAAGGTGTGATTTTATTGAATTGAGATAATACAAATAAATACACATAAATGACTGGCTCGTTAAAAACCTTGCCAAGTAAAACCCGTGGGGAGATCGGGACAAAACCTTAGCGAAGGAAAAAAGAGTGCAGTATTTTAGGAATAGTAAATTACAAAACCTAAGTGCTTCTAGAAGATTCTGTCATTTCTAAGTTAGAAAAATAGTCTTGCATTGAAAGATGTGTGTATTGTTGTTTTCGTCTTCTGACATCTTCCTAGTCTTTAATGCACATTAGCCCCTCGTTGGATGCATTGCTCCGATGCTACCGTTGACATTGAAGTTGTCAGAATGTCACGAGCTATTACGGACAGTGTTAGAAAACGATTGGTTTTGCTATTCCACCACTGTAAGATGTCTAGTTTGTCATCATCGATTACAAAATTTACTTCAAAATATTTCACCAGTTTGGTAGACACTTGTGTTGACGACGATCCTGCCCGTTTCTCTTTCTTCTTGAAGAAACTCCATGACGAGCCTTTAGGCCCTGAACTGCTAGTTGACGTCGAAGTTCCCTGTTCTTTTTGATCTGTGATGTATTTTGCTTCATACAAACTAAATAAATTTTCTAACATTTTCCTAGCGTCGGTAATAGTTAGTTGCATATCAATACCTAAATTTTCTACTGTAGCAGTTATCAAAGATTCAGTCTCATCTACTCCGCACCTAGGATCTAAAATGGTTGCTAATGCATATAAGATAGGACAACCTAACCAATAACTTTTAAATTTAGTTTCCATTAGCTTAACTATGTTTCTAAAAAGTACTGTATCCCTATAATAAGAAAATGTTTCTGAAATATTAAATAGTTGATGTAAAGCTAAATGTGCAGTAAGATAATAAACTCTGAAAAGTAATTCAATAGCATTGTAAAAAACTGCTAGAAATTTTAAAAAAATACTTACCAATCTGTCAATTTGTATCGAAAATTAAAAGTTGATCATTCTTACTGTTTACATACGTTGTGATGAGCTGTGAATACGGGAGTGCAGCCTTCAACGTTAAATAGGTGGAATTCCACCTATGTCTCACATCAGTTGAGAACTTTCATGGGCGCAACTGACTGTTCCTGCAATATTGTTTGAATTCTTAGAGCCGAGCTCCAGAACTAGATATGAAGGATAAAGATTCTCTAATATTTGTTAGATTAGCTGAAATATGTTCAATTCCTGCCTGAACTACTAAATTGATTATGTGACACGCACACCGTTGATGAAAAATTTCCCCCCTAAACGCTGGTTTCAAACTACGTTTCAACATGTTAATTACAGCCGTGTTAGCTAACACATTATCAAAAGTAATAGTTAAAACTTTATTTTCTAACGCATAAAACCCAAAAATTTCTATTATTGTACCAAAAATAGTTGATGCGTTATGAGGATATGGACATAAACGGAAACCTATTATTCTTTTTTGTAAAACCCATTCATCATCAACATAATGCACTGTGACGCATAAATATCTAGGTTTATTGCACCCCTCCTGTAGATCAGAAGTACAAGATACAGTAGCCTTAAAAGTCCTAAAATTATCAACAAGAGATTGTCTCATTGCATAAAACACTTTCATACAATCAGAACGAGTTGTGTTTCTACTTACCCGTTTAAATTACGGGCATAAGGCCGTTCTTCGAATGACGCATCATCTGTAAAAGAAAGAGGTAATTCGGCACTAGCTAGAAATTTAGCTAGTGCCTTAAGAGCACATTGTGCATCGTATGTAAAATTTTGCAACCCTTGTGATGTGAGTGATAGTGTTTGTTAGCGGGAGTCCACACTCCCATCTTGGTGCAATGGTAGACATACTTTCTAATATCTATCCAGATGACTAGTACCCCCACCCTTTTTATTAGAAAAGTGTTTTTTGAAATACTTACATACTGCATGAATTTCTATTTCACCTGTTTTTAGATTTGGTCGAGGCTCCTTTGTGAAATGCTGCCATGTAGGAGAAGTTCACGGTCTTTTTCCCCTGGTGCGTTCTCCAACTTCCGTATTGTGCACTGAAGCATTATCAACCGGAGCATTTTTTGGTTCAGTGGGGTTAGGGTTGGGAGGCATCATTTCATCATCAAAAAATGGTTCATCACCAAGCTCAGAAAGAGCAGTGAAATCAGGAAAGTTTGATGCAGCCATTTTTTGGAAATTGATTGTACTTAAACTTTATAAATGAAAGAGTAAGAAAATAAGTGATTGCGAGAAAAAAGCTTAGAATCAAAATTAAAGAGACAAGATGAGAGATAGAACGAGAGTGAGATGAGAAGTTGAAAGTGAATTATTGTGTAAGATTTAAGGTGGAATTAAGGGGTATTTATAGGGGATTTTTAGGGTTTTTTTAGATTGCAACCCAAACGGTCACAATCAGAATGAGCTGGAGGGCATTCTCGCGGGCCATTTTGCGGGCCTGGGCCGGGCCGAATATGGGCTTGGGCCGGGCAGCAGGCCTTCACTGGCTAGGGCCGGGCTTAGGCCGCGGGCTAAGAAGCCGAGGCACAGCCTTAGCCCATCAAACGTGCCGGGCCGGCACGGCCCATAACAGTACCGTACCAGGCCGTGCTGAATCTGGCACTATTATGGGCTGGATCGGGCCGTCCATGGATGGCCCGGCCCATTTGACACCACTAGGCGGAACTGCATATTTTCGTGTTCAGAGCATTGTCCGAATGAATAGACAACGCCTACCAAGCAAAGCTTTCTTAAAGTGGTTGGGCTTGTTCCTTTTCAACGCCATTTTTAGTGGCCGACTTATGAGATTATCCTAACTTTAGTGTCGCTTGATTAAAAACATTTCTTATCACTTGGTACATCATAAAAAAAAAGAAAAATCTTATTTTGGTACTTTTTGTTTTATTAAAATATGAGTTTGATACCTTGTGTTTTTGATAGTTTTATGCAAATATTCAATGTTTTAAAAAACTTTTTTTTAATATTAAAATTGCCTAATACGTTTTCTAATAATATTTTAAAAATTGGTCATATTCTTCCTTGACCTTTTTCATTTGCAGACCCCAAAACACCTTAAAATTCAACCTAAACATCAGATATGAACAAACACAGATCTTATCATACTCAAATTCAAACTTAGATTCAAAATATTAAAAACAAACTTAGATTAAAAAAACTTTGAACAAATTAAAGTTCCGTTTGATATACGAGTTCAAACCAAGATTCAAATCATAATTCTTAATTATGATTTTTGAAATTCAAATTTTTTTAAGAGAGAAATATTGTAGCAAAACTAAAACAATGAATTTAAACTATAGCAGAATTAATATTCTAAACATCACCTAAGATATATTCAAACCCAAACTCTGAAAAAACCCAAGATCAATCTTAGATTCAAACTGATTTAGACTGAGATCAATTTAGATTTAACAAAAAAGGAACCTTTTGATCTTTAACAACCCATTATCACCAGAGAGACGGATTGAATCTCTATGAGGCAGGTCTTGCGACTTGTCTTTTCTCTAATCTCTATGACGGCCGAATCACAACGCCGTATTAAACAAGGGTATGACTCTAATCTCTATGACGGTTGAATCACAACGTCGTATTAAAAAAGAGTATGAGCACATTATTATTGAGTTAATTATATTAAAAAAAACAAATAAGATGGATGAAACACGAGTATCATCTCAATTTTTCAAACTAGTTAACGATTAGAAATAACACTGAATTATTACTATAATGAAGTAGAAAAAGAAAGAATATTGAAGTGAAATTTCATAAAAGGAAATGGAAGAGAAATGAAAGTGAGAAAAAGAAAGAATGAATAAACATGATATTGATGTTGTTTTCCATCAAGCGGTGGTCCCGACTCCCGTGACAATTGGATTGCAATAAACATGATATCGTCTTCACTAAACACAATATTTTTTAATACTGTGTTTAGTGAAGGACTGGATAAACTTTGTCCAGTCCATTATCAATTCGCTCGAAGGGAATGTTGTTATCCCTTACTGAAGTATGGAACAGCTCTTGATTAAAGCACGTGAAATACATTAGACCATCTGTTGATTTCAGATCAAACACAACCAGAAAATATATATGCACAGAGAAAGATCAAGACACAAACGATTTACTTGGTTCGGGCTTTAGAGAAACCCTACATCCAAGGGCAGGGAAGAAATTCCCCAGCACAATCCACTATCACCAGAAAAGAAACGATTACACACTCTTGATCTCACACATGTACAACGAATGTCTTTCAGAAAATACAAGCTCTATTCAAACCCTTGAGCTATTCCCAAAAACACTCGTTCCTCACCTCTCAGTTTTCACACCTACGAACTCAGCCTTTTCTTCAGAAGAAAACTAAGCAAGGGCATTTAATAATGAACTTAATTACAAGAGATCTATTTATACTAGACTCTAAAGACTAACCAGAGTTAAGGCATTTAACCAATCCATGGTTAATAGTAACTAAGTCGGTTATAACAAATAAGCTGCAGTCTTATTTGTAACTAACCAAGCCTACCAAGATAGAGTTACCTCTCTAACATAACTCCACCTTGACTCTGATTTGATAATGGATTAATGCTAGGAACCCTGCAATCACTAAGGAAGTTGGCAAAATACCTAACAAGTTCATGCCTTGCTCAAACTTGCTTACAGGCAATGCCTTTGTTAACATATCAGCTGGGTTAACCAAAGTGAAAATCTTTTCAACTTTGATTTTCCCTTATGTTATGATTTCTCTTACAAAATGCAATCTAACATCTATGTGTTTCGTTCTTTCATGAAACACATGATTTTTAGCCAAATGAATTGCACTTTGAAAATCACAATTGATTGTGGCTGTATGTTCCTTGATTCCCAGTTCCTTAGTGATTCCTTGTAACCAAACAGCTTCCTTGAATGCTTCTGTCAATGCAACGTACTCTGCTTCAGTTGTTGAAAGAGCAACAATGTGTTGCAGGTTTGATTTCCAGCTGACTACGTTTCCACCAAGAGTAAAAACATAACCTATCACTGATCTTCGCTTATCAACATCTACAGCATAGTCTGAATCACAAAAACCTTCAATCACAGCTCCACCTTCATGGTTACTTCCATACACCAAACCAACATTTGCAGATCCAATAAGATATCGAAGGATACATTTCACAGCATTCCAATTCTCCTTGGATGGCTTACTCATGAATCTACTTACCAAGCTTACTCCATAAGCTAAATCTGATCTTGTTCCAATCATAGCATACATCATGCTGCCCACTGCATTACAATATGGAATTTTCTTCATAAATGCAGCTTCTTCACTTGACAGATCATCTTTAACCGAGCAGAGCTTGACATGCAAGGGAATAGGTATAGAGGCTGCTTTGGCGTGCTCCATGCCATAGAGTTCCACAACCTTCTTAATATATCCTGCTAAAGAGATAGAAAGAGTCCCCTTTTCTCTATTCCTTTTGATGTCTATTCCGAGAATTCTTCTAACATCCCCCAAATCCTTCATATCAAATTCAGATTTTAAAATCACCTTCAATCTGTCAACTTCGGATTTTCTTTACAAGCTAACAACATGTCATCTACATAAATGAGTAAATAGATGAACATGTTTGTTTTGATTTCCCTCAGGTACACACAGTGATCAAAATTTGATCTCTTGTAACCATTTTGTAGCATAAAGGTGTCGAATCTCCTGTACCATTGCCTTGGGGATTGTTTCAATCCGTACAAGGCCTTATTGAGGAGACAAACCATGCCTTCTGTTCCATTCTTGATAAATCCTCTTGGCTGTTCCATCAGGATTTCTTCATCAAGATTTCCATGCAAAAAATCCGTTTTGACGTCAAGTTGTTGCAGCTCCAAATTTTCCATGGCTACTAGTGCCAATAACAACCTGATTGATGAATGTTTGACCACATGGGAGAACACTTCATGGTAATTAACCCCTTCCACCTGAGAATACCCCTTTGCCACTACACGTGTCTTGAACCTAGCTAGTTCTACTCCAGGAATCCCGGGCTTCCTTTTAAAGATCCACCTGCAGCCCACCACTCTCTTGTTTGGTGGTTTCTTGACAAGTATCCAGATCCCATTTTTATGAGAGAATCCATCTCCTCTTGCATAGCTTGAAGCCATTCTTGCTTGTGTTTACTGCTGCAGTCCTGTTCAAAAGATGTGGGTTCCTCCAGCTCTATGATGTCACCAATGTTTAATGCGTGTGAGACCATATCAGCTTGTGCAAACTTGGATGAAGGTCTAATTTCTCTCCTAGTTCTGTCCTTGGAGAGGATGTAACCAGAGAGATCAATATCTGCATCTTCTCCATCTTCATGTTGAGACTGGTTGTCACCCCTTGTTTCAATTTGCAAATCTGTAACCTGTTCAGAAACTGGAATATGAAATGCATCTTGTCTTTGATCAGACCTGGGACTCCTTATTTCTCCACCTTGATCAAAGATGGATGCTCCACCTTGATTAGAAGTACATGCAAAGTCTTCATATCCCAACTCAAAGGTAAAAACATCTACATTTTGGTCATCTGAAATTTCAGAGAACTTTTCAACAGGATGGTCAGTTTTATAAAATACCAATTCATTGAAAATGATGTCACAGCTGATTACACACTTCTTGTCCTCTATAAGCCACACTTTGTACTCTTTGACCCCTCTTGGATATCCTAAGAAAACAACTTTGATGGCTCTTAGGTTAAGTTTTCCTTGACTTTTGTGCACATAAGCTATGCACCCAAAAGGTTTTAAGTGGGTAATCTTAAGAGGTCGAGCAGTCCATATATGTTCAGGTGTCTTATAATCTAAAACAGATGAAGGGGATCTATTTATGAGGTAGCAAGCTGTTGATGTGGCCTTAGCCCAAAATTTATGGCCAAGGCCTGACTCATGTAACATACATCTCACTTTGTTAAGCAATGTCCTATTTAACCTTTCAGCAACTCCATTTTGCTGTGGGGTTTCAGTACAAGTCCTATGTCTCGCTATACCATTTTGTTTACAAAATTCAGTAAATTTATCATTACAATACTCTAAACCATTATCTGTTATAAGTTTCTTAATTTTCTTGTTAGTTTGGTGTTCTACCAGCAACTTCCACTCTCTAAATTTCTCAAATGCTTGATCCTTAGTTCTAAGGAAAAATACCCAGGTTTTCCTAGAATAATCATCAATAAACGAAATGAAATATTGAGATTTAGATAGGGAGAAAGGTACCTTTGGAGATCCCCATAGGTCTGAGTGAATGTACTCGAGGATCTCTTTTGCACGAAGAGTTGCTACAGCAAACTTGAGTCTATGAGATTTTCCAAAAATGCAGGTCTCACACATTTCTAAGGAGCTTATCTTCTTTGAGTCTAAAACTCCCAGTTTGCACAATTTTGTTAAGCCCTTACTGCCAATGTGTCCGAGCCTCTTATGCCAGATTAGAGTTTCGTTTGAGTCCTTGACTGCTGCTGCTAAGATACCTTCAATTACTGTTCCTTGTAACACATAGAGTCCATGTTGCAATTTTCCTCTTAGCACCACTAATGATCCCTTGACTACTTTGAGGTTGCCATTCTCTGATTTATAAGAATAACCAGTAGAATCCAAAGTACCTAGAGAAATCAAATTCCTTCTTAACTCTGGTACGTACCTTACATTCTCAATCTTCATTTGAGAACCGTCCCACATCTTGAAGACCACTGAGCCCATGCCAACCACTTTACAGGAATCATTATTACCCATAAAAACAGAACCACCATCAATTTCTTTGAAGTTAATAATCCAATCCTTTCTGGGAGTCATATGGAAAGTACACCCTGAGTCAAGGATCCACTCACTTCTAGAATCATTTAACAATACAGTTAGAACTTCAGCCATCATAAAACCTTCAGAAACATTTGCAGAATCTGTCTTTTGTGGATCACTTTCTTGACCCTTTTTTCTTGAAGGGAAGAATCTTCGAATATGACCTTCTTTCTGGCAGTGCCAATAGGTTTTGTTGGATTTTGGCTTGGATTTAGATCTTGCTTTTTATGTCTGGGTTTAGACTGATCCCTTTTTTCTAGTCTTCCCCTGACTTGTAAGCTTCTCCTCCTGAATTGGATTTCTTCTTCGACTTCATCTCAAGATCTTTTGATCTCAGTGCTCCCAAGACATCTTCCAGAGACAATGAGTCTCTCCCACACTTCATGGCAGTTTTCATATCGTTGAAAGAATCAGGCAAGGAATTTAACAGGATGATTGCTTGATTTTCATCATCAATCTTTTCCCCGATATTCGACAAGCTCACCGTGATAATCTTAAAATCATCAAGATTATCCTCCAAAGATAATCTAACTTTGCTAGAGTTTTCTTAACATACAAAGAATCTAACTTTGCCCAAATCTTCAAGGCAGTGTCTTCCTCATCCACTTGCCTCAAGATATTATCCGACAGATTCAAGATTAGCAGACTAAAAGCCAGTTCATTTACCTCTGCTTGGTCAGAATCCTTCGTACCTTCAGGAAAACCGTCGATGGCTTTCACGCATCGTTGTTGAACCATAATCACTCACATTTTCTTCTTCCACATGTTGAAATCGCCGCGGCCATCGAATTTATCGATTTCAATCTTGGTAAAACCCATTCTTGATTTCTCTTCCGATTTCTGGAAAAAAATCCTGGTTTGATCTTCTCTGTTTTACCAAGCTCTGATACCAAATGTTGATTTCAGATCAAACACAACCAGAAAATATACATGCACAGAGAAAGATCAAGACACAAACGATTTACTTGGTTCGGGCTTTGGAGAAACCCTACATCCAAGGGCAGGGAAGAAATTCCCCAGCACAATCCACTATCACCAGAAAAGAAACGATTACACACTCTTGATCTCACACAGGTACAACAAATGTCTCTCAGAAAATACAAGCTCTGTTCAAACCCTTGAGCTATTCCCAAAAACACTCGTTCCTCACCTCTCAGTTTTCACACCCATGAACTCAGCCTTTTCTTCAGAAGAAAACTAAGCAAGAGCATTTAATAATGAACTTAATTACAAGAGATCTATTTATACTATACTCTAAAGACTAACCAGAGTTAAGGCATTTAACCAATTCATGGTTAATAGTAACTAAGTCGGTTATAACAAATAAGCTGTAGTCTTATTTGTAACTAACCAACTAATTAAAGAATATAGCTTACCAAGATAGAGTCACCTCTCCAACATAACACCATCTCTAATATAAATGCTAACGTCAATTATATATTTAACATAAAAAATTAGGATACAGTATGTTATTTTCATTTTTGCTCCAATGCATAATGCTATTTGAAATGTCAAATTTATTTTTTCCTATAATTATTAAACTTTGGAAGTTGTAAAAGTAAATTTTTATTTTTAAAATAATTAAAAAATACAAAAGTTCCATTGATTACATGGAAAAAATAAACATTTCAACCAATAGTAATTAAATGTCAAATTTTTCATATGTTATATTTGGTGAAAAATTTATCACAGAGTGGGAAATTTAACATAACAAATAGCATTGCATTGGATATTTTTTTACACTCAAATGTTAAATTTACAATTGACACATTAATTATAGTATTGCATTGTAGGTGCTCTTAGGGACCTACTTGTAAATTTTTATAAAATTCAGGGTTTAATTGTAATTTTTAAAAAATTGACGGGTCAAATTGTAAATTTATATGTGTAAAATATTTTTAAAATTATATTTTTGCCCCTTAAATTTAAAAAAAATTACAATTTAACTCTAAATTTTAAATTTTGTTTACAAAAATGCCCTCATCCTAATAACACAACACCAAACATGGGATGAATTAAACTAAAATCTAATTCTATATTTTCCTATACATTCGAATCCATTGTCCTAAAACTATATTATATGATCCTGCACCAAACGGGGCCTCTGGCACTATAAGAAACATGGGCCTTGTTTGTTTCTGTTTTCATTTCTATTTTTCACGATTTTCGAGATTAAAAATTGAAAACGCAGATAAAAAACGCGTTTGGAGCAAAATTTTTTTAAAAATAAAAACAAAAACGTTTTTGTCGTTTTCTGAAAATCTGAAAACGGATTAAATCCGTTTTTCATTTTCTCCCTTCATTCTTCTTTCTCGTGGAAGTCAACCCCGTCGATTGCCGACGCGAGGAAGTCAGCCCCGTGGAACGGCGGCGGCGTTGATAGAGTGCTCGTCTCGGCCCAACAAGAAGGCGACGACCCACCACATGAAGACTCAGCCGAAGAAGACGCAGGTCTGGGACATCCGGCAAAAGCCCACTGTCTACGCTCCTCTCTGACTGGCCCGCCACCATCTTCTCCAACTGCCCGCCACCGTCTTCTCCGACTCGCCCCCCCCCCTCTTCCCTTTCGCCGCCC
>NW_010358777.1:629583-698366 GCF_000414095.1 Morus notabilis | reverse complement strand
ATATAATCACGTTTATTTAATATATTTAATAATATTATTTATTTATTATATTATATTATATTTAATAATATTATTTATTTAATATATTATTATTTTAAATATTATTACATGTTTTTAAAAATTAAACCACCAAACGCAGTTTCAATTTTTTTTTTTAAACTGAAATCAATCTCTGAATAAAACTACCAAACACATTTTCAGAAATAATTTCAAAACAAAAATGAAAACATTTTCATTTCTATTTTCATACAGAAATGTGTGGGTAAAACTCTACTTTTACCCACACATAATTTTTTTGTTTGTAGGTAATAAAAGTGTGGGAAAGTAGTATATTACCTACACATATGTATGTGTAGGTGACTAAAATTACCTACATATTTTTGAAAGAATTCAATCTGTGAAAATCCCACCACGTAGATTGCTTACGTGGCAAAAATGTGTGAGTAAAGCATATTTTTACCCACACAAAAATTTTTAAATGTGTGGGTAATGAAAGGGTGGGAAAATAGAGTATTACTTAGATATATTTATGTGTAGCAGTCTAAAATTACCTACACATTTTTTGGCACCATATTTGCCGTAAAAAAAATAAAAATAGCGGTAAAAATCTGGCCACATAGGATTGCTGACGTGGAATAAATGTGTGGATAAAGTATATTTTTACCCCCACATAAAATTTTTTAAATGCGTGGGTAATAAAAGTGCGAAGATAGACTATTGCATACATATACTTATGTGTAGGTAACTTCAATTACCTACACATTTTTTGGCGCAAATATGTGGTGCCAAAAAATTCCAATAGCGGCAAAAATCCTGCCACATAGGATTGTTGACGTGGTAAAAATGTGTGGGTAAAACTTATTATTTTTTTTTTTTGCACAAATAATTTTTTAAATGTGTGGATAACAAAAGTTAGAGAAATAGGCAATTATACACATGTGTAGGTGACTCAAATTATCTACACATTTTGTGGCGCTTGTATTTAACTTTTAATAATTTAATGGCGTCAAAAATGCCTATGCATAATTTTGCTGATGTGGCAAAAATATTACTCATGACATATGACATGGGATTCTAGTTAGGATTGTGCACGGTTTAGCTTAAATCGTCGGTTCAAATTGGACTAGTAGTTTTCATATCGTCGGTCTAATTTTATTACGTTAGCATTGTTAATAAGCGGTTTAAAATCAAACCAGACCAACTTCTTAACAGTCCGATTCAGTTTGCAATTTTTTTCTAACAATTCGATTCGAACAGGACATTAGGATTTATATTAAAAAAGTAAAAAAAAAAAAACGTATTATTTAAATTTAGACTTTGGATGACTGTAATATTAATTGTTGTGAACTTTTATTTTGGATTGCATGTTATTGTTATCTGTGAACTCTTGGTTTTGGATGAGTGTAATACTACTAGTTATGGACTTTCTTTTGATTTGGATTGCATGTTAGTATTGTGACCCTTTTAGATGACTATAATATTATTAGATCAAGGACTTTTACTTTGTACTACATATTATTATTGTCTGTAACTTTTAAGATGCTAATTTTAAAGGGTGATATATATTATTGTTAACATTTTAATTTAGAAAAAAAGGACTAACGATCCAAACTGCAGTTTGACCGAATCGGATTGTTTACTAATGGTCTGGTTCCATCTTATAAATAGTATGGTCCAGTTTAAATTTTTTGAAACCGTTAATAATAGCTTGGTCTAGAAACCTAACGATTTTGGATCGGACCATACCGTGAACAACCCTAGTGACAGTATTACATTTTTAAATAACTTTTTAATTCACTTTTTATTTGTGCGTAAAATATCTCATTGACACGTTGGAGTCCACCACCACCAGACGAAGGAGGAGGCACGACTCTGTTTTGGATTTGCTGCCAGAGAATTTCAAATCCCTCAGTCGACGGAATCAAGACACTGAGGGGAGGCACATCACCAACGGCACGGATGAAAGAGGGCGCGGGGGTTGAATTTCCCATATCTGAGAAAAGAAAGAGAAGAGGATTCTCCGATCTAATTTTTGGGAAAGACAATAATTTTTTCTATTGTGTAATTTTTGATTTTTTAATGTATTAAAAATTTTTAGATCTTTTTAAAAAGTTATTGATTATTGATTTCTATTTAATTGATGAGAGGACATTTTTGACATGTTACGTCTTAAAAAAAGAACCACCCGTATGATATAAAAAAAAAATACAGACTACTAAATTCATATTTCAATATAAAAAAAATACAAAATTAAGTTTCTTTTGAGAAAAATACGGTGTTGTCTCAGACGACATTATCAAGTAGCAGATGATAAAATCTTAAAGGACGTCATTATTGTCCCTGTAAGAACAATCCCACATGCCTGCGTCTCCATGCACAATACATTCCCCTCCCCCTCCTCCATGCGAGGCAACTTCCCCTTTTTGTTTAAAAGAAATACTTAGAAATATTTAACACCACACCACACCCTAACAGAAGAAGGTGGAATCACAGTCCCTTTCAGCATTGTTTTTTGTTAATAAATTTAAGTGCACAACACGGTTCAAGGTGGTAAAGTAGAAATAAGCACTATATCGAGAGTCGAGAAACTTCCTAGATTTAAACTTGTGCCAGCACTACTTGGAAGAGGTTCAAAGAATCTCACATATTGTATAAGCATATATAGTTGGTCAAGGTCCGATGAAAAGTCTATTAAAAAAGGCGTGTCTTGAAACTATAAATAAATCCTTCCACTTGCCTTCCGAGATCTTTCTCTTTCAACCAAAATACCAAATGTACAATTTACCAACCCAAAAAAAAAAAAAAAAAAGAGAGAAAGAAAACAACAAAAGAAAAAGTAATCACACCCATATTTTACGTGACCATCACGTAAACTTCAGCTATATATACAAGGACAAAGACAAGTGTTTTCATAACATAGCTCATAGTTAAAAGAAAAACATAAATCTTACACCAAAGTTTGAGTACTGTACTGAAGATCCATCTTTTTTGGTTGCAAACCGCTTTCTCTTCAGTGTGTCGCGATCCAAAATTGGCTGATCCTTGCAAGAATATCACAATATCATATCATAGAAACAAGATGGGCAAGAATAAAAAGGAGACACGGCACAGTTCTATATTAAGGTTGTTTTCTTTGTGCTTTTCTTCCCCCAGTGAGAGCAAAAATGTAAAGACTACGAAAACTCACTCACCAGCAACTAGTCCAGAAGAGACCATGATCGCCGCCGGAAAGCATTTTTCTTCAAAAGTTCGGCTAATTTAGGCCCCGTTCACTTCGCCGATTCGAGTTTAGAATTCGAGTTTTGCTACAGTAAAAAGCTCTAAGAAACAGTCACATCTAACTTTTTTACTACAGTAAAAAGCTCTCACATAACATCACATCTTAACTCGAATTAAAAACTCAAATCAACGAACTAAACGGGCCCTAGTCTTTTCGACCTTGGTCCCTCTGACCTTTATTAAAGTAATGATTGTGTATAAGCTTATCTCGAACAAATTATGAATTTGGCGTCGACTTTATACTAGGGATGATGGTTCTGAACAGGGCGAGGAAGGGGAACAATAATTGGGGATGAAACTAAGGATGCGGATAAAATCTTATCCCCAACCGTGAAAGGGCAGGGCTCGGGTAAGCACTACCTGCCCCGATATTCATGTATTATATATTTTATATGTAAATATGTATGATTAGACCTTTTCTCACCTACTAAGATTTGGTTTGCATAGGTTTAGAATTTAATTTGTTTTGTTGAACATTTGATTGTTTAAATTTATAGTGAATTTCTATCCTTTTTTTATCTTAAATTAGAGCGCAACATGTATGAAAAAGGCCTCACAAGAAATATCTGATCTTGAATTCTGACCCCCACCTCTCCTTAAGTAGGGATAGGGCTCATTCTCTTTAAGCTTTGATTTTATACAAAAATCCCCAATTGTTAGCATCACTAAATTCAGTGGTCAAAATTCACTGATTTGATTCCACGTTATAAACAAAAAATAAAAAAAAATACCTAAAAAACGGTTAAATAAAGGTTGAAACTTTTACCGGCCTAATGCCTCTTCCAGTTCTCCTTTCTCCATCCTTTTCCAGAATGTCAAAACGTCACTGAACTGCATTAAAAGAAATGAATAAAGGAAACGTGATATTAATACAAGTGAAACAAAAAGTTAATTGTTATTCAACAATAACATCCCTGTGAAATCAGGGGGGAAGTCTGATTTTTGTTTTTTTTTTTTTTTTTGAAGAGCATAAATTAAACGAAAACGTTGAATAAAAATTACAAGACAACAATTAACTATTTCTTTTTATTTTCATTTATTTTTTTGAAAAGTTAGGGAGTAAAAAATTAGCCTAGCTAGTTAATTTTATTTTATTTGAGGTTTTAAATTTGAATAGGAGTATATTTAAAAAGAAAAAAATATAAGGTCCAATTGATTTTTTATAAAGATATTATATAAATATATAATGATTAAAAAGTTTCAAAAGGAAAAATTAAGGGAAAAATTATACAAAAGAACAAAATTATTGAGGCCAACAATATTATAAAGCTCCGCCCCTGAGAAAAATTTATATATATGTGTATTAACGACTTTAATTTGCATGAGACAACATGCAAAACTATTCTCGTGCAAATCAAATTTAGGTGTTGTTTAGTGTAAAAATTCTGAATTTAGAATTATGATTCTAATTCAAAAGTAGTGTTTGTTTTTAAAAAATAAAAAATTATTATGATTTAACTCACTTAAAATTCGTATTTAATTGGGATAGTTCTGATTTAAATTTTAAATTTTAATATGATGTTTTAAATTATAAATTACCCTAATTCTAAAATCAGGCTCTCAATTTTAAGTGGTTCAAATATCTGATTATACTTTAGACTCAAAATATGAATAATTATGATTCTAATTCTAAAATAAAAACTAAAAGCATCATAATTTAAACCCTCCCATATAAAGTCTGTTAATCACTATGCGTAAATTAAACCTTAATCTTTTTACACAAGTGAAAAATTTTCCAGCCAAAAGAAAAATTTACAGCAAAATTGCAGATACAATATTATATTACATACGTACCCATGGTTCACGAAATTCTTCCCTTTTGACATCGGTTTCCGGAACCAGAATTTGCTGAGATTGTTCTCCATCTTCGACCGTCGATCTCTCCTTCGCGCCTTTCTCATCATCGTCGTCGGTTTCGGAGAAACTCGGAAGCTCCGTAGAATCCAAGTCAAAATTAACCTGCTTCTCCTTCGAATTATGTTCTAATTGTCGTTCCAAAGTAGTAGTATTATTGATTATCCTCTCTTCATCAATATCAGTACAAAGTGTACTAATAAGGCTTTGCAGTTCACTAGGGAAATTGAATTTGGTGCCTAATATTGCACTTCTCACGTCAATAATTCTAAAGGGTTCATGAAATAAGAGCTTTAGAGCCAGAATTAAGGTGAGAGTTGGGAGGAGAAAAAAGAGAGAGAAGAAGAGGCAGAACAATGCAAAGAAAGTGAATATTGGACAGAAGAAGAACAAGGCTAGAGAGAGGGTTAGCCACGGCTTTACTTGTTCATGATCGATTAGTGAAATTATGGGGTTGATCCGAGGAATTTGATGCATTGATCGGCCTCTTTTTTTTTTTTTTTTTTTTTGAAATTAGGAATGAGTATTTAGTGTTGGAAGATCACTACTACTTCAAGAACATGTAGTATTGTTATTATTATTATAATACCTGAATGTGAGTTGGGACCCACATTTGATATGGGGTCGATGGATTTTTGCGGAGATCCCGATCTGAAGAGCTAATGACCCGATTGATTCTTGCCACGTGGTGTGGACTTGATCAGAAAGCGGTTGCCACGTGGAGAGAGAACGGAGACACGAGACACTTGGCATTTGTTGAGGCTGGAATTGCTCGGAGATGTGGAGGTAAGCATGCATGAATAGATATGCATGGATAATGGTTAATTAAGGCTTCGACCAAAACAAAACAAAACAAAACAAAAAAAACACCATGTGGTGGTTTGTTTTTTTTTTTTTTTTTTTTTTTAAAAAAAAAAAATTTTTTTTTTTTTTTAAATAAAAGAAAATTTTATGTACTTTTAACCGATAGTTATAATTTAGCGGTAATTTCTAAGTTGACTTCATGATAAGTTTACTCTCCAATTTTAAATTATGAAGGAAAAAGAAAAAAGACATGGGACGATATTCATGCGACAAGGAAAAAATAATTTTTTTTTTGCTAGTCACGAAAGAAACAATAATTAAGGCTATGTTTTGGTTGGGAGTACTTGGGAGATGTTTGTGCGGTCCTTAATTTTTGCCCTTCTTACTAGCAATGAAGCTGCCAATTACACTCAAAAGTACCCACCCCTAATAAAGGCGGGTTTAGATACTATAAAATGGAAGCAGGACAAGGGGCTGATATTTATGTCTCAATAGTTGTTTTTTTAATTAAATTTTGATAATTCATAATTTATTTATGTATTTTTAATAATTTATTTCGTGATTAAATTTTTAAATTTAAATGACATGACAAATAATAAATGAAAAAATAATCACCAAAACATGAAAACAAAGACAACGTATTTGGACTCAGCAACACCCCGCCACAAGGAAATATGCTAGTACCTTTTTTCTTTTAAATATTGTGTACATATATATTGTTGAAATTTTTTTTATCCTAACCTAATGCCTTGTAATTTTCAAATAGTTAATTTACTATTAACCCAACCTCAGTCCTAGACATTGTACACAACCTCCACTTTCTGTGGTTCTCTTCTCATGTCTTCCTCATGGGTTTCTATGACATCAACCAAGAGGGCGCTGTTGTTGCTAGACTGTTGCCCCCATACTCCACAGTTGTTGCATCCTTAACCTTGAGAGTGAACTCACTGGTAAGTTCGTTGCAAACTACTCTTTTCTTAAAAGGTAAGTGAGTAAGGTTTAGGAAAATTCTCCTTGATAGAGACTCCCCAATCGGGCAACATTCCGGTCTTGCCTCGATGTCATTCCTCTATCAACTGTTAAATTGAGATTTATTTTGGACCCGTTTAGAAGGTATATTCAAATTATAATTTTTAATTCTAACGTTTGAAATTTAAATTTTTATGAGAGTAAAACACTATAATAAAATTAATAATTCGAGTTTGAGTATATGAAATAAACAGGTTTTTTAAGTTTAAAGAGTACAGTGGCACACAATTGAAGTTTAAAAGTTAATTTGTTTACTTTTGAAAAGTTTAGTTGTTAAAGTTAGATGTGATTGAAAGTTAGGCATAAAGAAAGACTTCTATAAGGCTTGAAGGCAAAGTAACACATCTTTATCAACTTTTCTAGCACTTGCTAACAAAGAGGGCAAAGTGCACTGGTAAAGATGGCATAGGTCCAACGGGGGCAAATGGTCCCACTCCCACAAGACTTCCATAGTGTCTCGTTTTGGTTGAAACCGTGCATTATTAGACTTTTTAAGCCTGTTTAGTTCGTTGATTTGAATTTTTAATTCGAGTTAAGATGTGACTTTATATGAGAGTTTTTTATTATAACAAAAAAGTTAGATGTGATTATTTATGAAAGCCTTTTACTGTAGTAAAACTCAAATTCTAAACTCGAATCGGTGAATTAAATAGAACCTTTATATATTGATAAACACATATTCTAGCGCTAAAAAGAGATATCTTAAGAAATCTGACAAAGAGAAAATGTTGAGGTCAATGCCCTTCTCATCAAATCTACAAATTATATGATGTCATAAATTGGTCTTATTTTTAAATATATTTCGAAAAAAACATGTATAATACTGATTAGTAATTGTTATATATTTTTTGGCTCAAGCCTAACTTTAAACTCTTATTTGAAAAAAAAAAAACTATATATAGAGCCAAAAAATTGAAAAAGTAATATAAAGGTAAAAATAAATAAATAAATAAAGTTAAAATGGTTTAATATTGTGTTCAGTTTGGGTCCATTTGGTTCACGCGTTTATGTTAATGATTATGATTCATTGGCAAAACTTTGTGAGAGAAGAAATTTTTGAATCTAAATTCTTTGTGAAATGGAAAACACTGTAGCAGAATTAGAATCGTGGGTTCAAGAACAAATTTCTAGCTTTACTATAAATGACTTTGTTAACTTATGGATGAAACAAGTTTTTTTTGAGACTTGATTTGAAATTTATTGCGAATAAGATAAGAATTAGTGTACATAAATAAGGGAGATCAAGGGAAATAGACCTGATTAAAAAGGCAACAAAAATAAGGGAAAAAAAGACGAGTACCGGGCCGTAAAATGTATGTCTTATATTTTTACTTCCTTACTCTTAATTAATACTATTTAGTTAACAAACTATATTGGTCAAAAGAGTATTAATCAAGAGTAAATAGTAAAAATCTTAGAACACTACATTTAAAGGGTGAGTTCACCAATTATCTCTAAAAATAAATAAGCCAAGGTTTATAATAGTTATTAAACAGGCCCAATGGGTGTATATCCATATTTATACTTAATTAACTAAGGGTGTTCATAGATCGGATTATACAAATTAGAGCTCAATCTACAATCTAATATGTTTTTCAAATTGAAAAAATCTCAATCTATTACCAATCCATAAGATCCCAGTCTAATCCAAAACAATGAATTTTGTGGATTGGATTATGCGAATTCAAAGATTGGGTTGACTCTTATAGGTCCTCTCTTTTTAATATTTTCATAAAATTAATTACAAAATTGGACACAAACTTAACATAACATAAAATTAAAATAGTTTTACAAAATCTAATTCATTACAACACAAAATCTAAAATAAAATTCAAGTCTTTGACATAAAATTTACCATAAAATACAAGACTTTCATAATAATCTAAAATGTAGGGTTGTGTACTACTAAAAATTAAGGAGAAAATTGTTGAACTTACCCTTTTTACTCTTAATTAATACTCTTTTGACTCATATAGTTATGTGACTAAGAAGGATTTAATTAGTAATAAAAGGTAAAAATCCAGACCTATGCACTCTAAGTGATATTTGTCTCATTTTCTCAAAATTAAAATAGGTTGGACAAAAAAAAGGTTGGGCTTGGACCTTGACTCTTGTTGACCATATAAAACTAAGAGATATTTAAGTAATATGCCATAGTTTTTAAGGTTGGATTGACTTTTATCGTGGGTACTAAGACTATTACAAAATATACCACAATAACATTATTCAAGTTTTGTGTTTTGACCAAAATTATACTTGTACTTTAGTGTATTTAATTCAATATTTTAGATTTTGTAAGACATTTTGTGGTTTTTCATATATATTTGTGATTTTTATGAATTTTATGATTTTTAAGTATCTTTGACTGCGACATTCTCTGCAATAATTTATGTCTTTTGACATATTTCAATCTAAGTCAAAAACCTGTGGAATTTCTATAAAGTGCCCTAAAACTAAGTCTCAATTATACATATACACTTAAATATATATATGGACGAGTTTATATATATATATATATATATATATAAATCTTGATAAATATCTTTTAAAAGTGTCTGAGTCTTAAATTGTTACCCCTTTACTCTTGATGTATAGATGATGTTTAGTTTTAATTTTATTTTCTACTGCTTTTTTTGTTTTTTGTTTTGAAAAGACGACGTTTTAGTTATAACTAGTGAGATATCCATGTTGTTGCACGGATGTTTGTTTTTTTATTTTATGATAAGATTAAATACAATAATATAATAATTAGTTACAAAAAAGTGATTACATTATAAAAAAAACAGAGTATGAAAATGACATTCAAAGGTTAAAACAAATGATGATAAACAATCAAAATTAAGTGCATGTTTAGAACCGTTTTTGAAAACGATTTTTACGTATTTCGAGAAGTAAAAAATGAAAATGAAAATGAAACGACGTTTGTTTAGCCAATGTTTGAAAAACAAAAACAATGAGAATGGTCTTTGTGAAGGAATTAGAAAACAATTGAAAGTTATTTTCATTTTTCTGTTTCATTTTTTAGTACTTATCAACAATATTATAATATATTAATTAATAAACACGATTTCACTTTTTTATTATACTCAAAATAATCTCTAAAAAAATCAACCAAACGCAATTTCAGAATCAGTTCTAGAATGATTCTCAAAACAATCTCATTTTTACTTTTTATTGAAAACAAAATCATTTTAAAACTAATTCTAAATGCACCCTTTACACATTGTCGTGATTGTATTACATATGTATACATATTATTTACACATATATATTTTGTTCACTTAAAAAGAAAGAAAGAAATAAACATAATTAATAATAATAATTAGGAAAAAAGGGAATGATTTCAAGTCATCCACGTGATCTATTTAAAATAATTAGTATGCAAATTGTTTTAAAAAAAAGAAACGCAAGTGGAAAAAGGCATAAAAGAAACGTGTTAGAGTATAATGACCCAAATTCTATTTGGTCCAACCCAAAGAGCTTGTGGTGCAACATATGTAGCAGAGCTTTAATAATAAATTTTTTTTAGTGGTCTGCTGTGGTAGCGGAGGGATCAGGCTGATAGGCTTGTATAGACCTATTTTGTTTAATTTAATTTGAAGTGATTTTATTTTATTTAGTGTATTTTTTGAATTTAATTTGATTATTTATAGTATTTTTATCTAAGTCGTATCAGAAATGTCACGCAAAATGGTGTTAAAACGGATAAAATTGGACAACAAATCCATTAAAATTTAGTCATTAAATATAATAATTAAAAATAATGCGAGATTTATCACAGGTCGTTGGATCTAAAAAGTGAGCGGCTGCGATTGGCGCGTGAAACACACGCGCAAGGAGATGCACGTCTAGCATGAGGCTGAGGACAAAGGCGTCAGCAATACTGGAGGTGGGCCCCGCCACTTGCTTCTTTCGACGAATTAAAGCGCGACACGCGGTTAAGGCTATCAACCGCAATAGGAGATGCACGAGATCATCTGCTTTAGTTTCACGTGAGTGGGCTCTTATTGACCATTAGAATTGTGACACGTTGCGTCGTTGTCTATCTAGCGGTCTGTATTTACCACGTGGATGGCACTTAAGAACAACCCAACTGTGTTTTGATACGTGGACTTTATGCTAATCTCGTCGCATAGAATCTTTTTCCCACCAGAAAAAACAACATCGTAATTGTGGGGCAGTAAAAATGACTAAAAAGCCCAACAAAAAACATATGAATAAATAAGAAACATAGGACAAAATGGTAAAAGCAACACTAAGGGGACATGAGCAGAATTTTCTAAAATCCGAGGTAGAAAATAAATCGGGCAAAATGCAGTGAAAATGACGAAAAAACCCAAACAAAAACAACTGAAGAAATAAAGAACCGAGGGCAAAACGGTAAAATGAATAATAACATGAGACATAAGGAATTTTGTCAAATCTGAGGGACAAAAAAGATCGGACACTGTTCAAAGAACAGTAAACCCGGTGCCTTGTTTAATATATAGTATAATATTATCTAACCTAACCTTTTTTGGTTGAAAATTTTAAGGAAAATACCATTATATTATCCAACCTATGGGTGAAAGTCGGCTGGGTAGGGTCATTTTTTAGACTTTTTTGGGCCGGCTCGCAATAATCGGCTTGAGAAAATACTGGGCTGCAACATGTTAATTAATCACAGAACCCGTATACCATTCGGTTACCTCGAGTCGGCCGGGTTACTTCGGGTAAACTAACTCTAAATTTGCTTATTTATGTTTTTCCACCGGTAAACCAACTCTAAAATGGGTGATTCTTTGCTGAATTACTGCTTTTGCATGAGACCGTAGGTAAACTATCGGAAAGAGTCTAGAAATTAAAAGAGTTCACATACAGAAATAATGAATAAAGAGTCCAAATTTAAAAAAAAAAAACAGAGTATGAGGATCAGTTAGGAAGTACAAAGCTAAAGTCACTAGGACTCGTATGGAAGGCTTTCGTAGAAAATTAACACTGATTGTGAGCTGGTCACCAATCAAGACCAATATAGAAAGCCTCTTTCCTACCGGCGTTGCACGATGTTCTTCACAATGAGGGTTCACAAATATTTAGACAGATATGCTTGGTCTTCCAAATCCCAGATAACAACTTTACCATCCAATCCTGTAATGTTTAAGGTATAAGATCTATGAAAAAAAGGGCCCAACAAACAATATGGCACTAAAACCATAAATACTTATTTCAACTTCTTAAAGGAAAGATATTGAACCTCTCCAAACTTTAAATCCGAAGAAAGGCATGTTCTTGAATCCCTGAAGGGCCTTTCCAAACTTTGAATCCGAAGAAGGGGGCTTGTTCATAAGATATAACACGAACAACATTAAAGAAGAAAGGGGAAAAGAGTTTAACTGAAAAAGGCTATTGCTTGCGAATAACATTAAACATGCTTTGCATCGTGAGACTCAGTCAGATCAGATTTGAGAGAGGTAAAGGGGGCGGTGGGATGCTCTGCTCAGAATGAGAAATGAGAAAGATAGGTGATGTAGGGGTTTTTTTTAAGTGCAGATGGTTATTTTGGGCCGGGTAAGGTTAATTGGGGTAATGGAGCTTGGACTCGAGACCCTACCCGCCCATTGTAGGTTGGGCTAATTTTAAACCGAAAAAAACCCTATATATTTGGGCAGGGTAGTCAGGTTCGGGGTGATTTCTTTCACCCCTAATCCAACCTAACCTTTTTTGGTTGAAAATTTTAAGGAACATACCATTATATTATCCAACATAACCTTTTTTGGTTGAAAAGTTTAAAGGAAAATACCATTATATTATCCAACCTAACCTTTTTTGGTTGAAAATTTTAAAGAAAATACCATTATATTATCCAATCTAACCTTTTTTGGTTGAAAATTTTAAGGAAAATACCATTGTGTCCTTAAAGATACATTCGTTTTCCTCGTATAAAAACATAAGAAGAAAAAAAAAATCATAAAAGTCTTTATAAACTAAGAAAACATCAAAATTACATTTATTTGGACAAATTGTCGGATCCAAAACGAAGAGTTTTAAGTGTTTTATTTTTTTTCTATTTATTTTTTTTCTATTTTTTAAATAATTTAAAATACTTTATGTATTTAATCATAAAAACTTTTCACTTATACTATTATTTATTTGAATTTCTTGGTACCCTACCCGCCCATTGTAGGTTGGGCTAATTTTAAACCGAAAAAAACCCTATATATTTGGGCAGGGTAGTCAGGTTCGGGGTGATTTCTTTCACCCCTAATCCAACCTAACCTTTTTTGGTTGAAAATTTTAAGGAACATACCATTATATTATCCAACATAACCTTTTTTGGTTGAAAAGTTTAAAGGAAAATACCATTATATTATCCAACCTAACCTTTTTTGGTTGAAAATTTTAAAGAAAATACCATTATATTATCCAATCTAACCTTTTTTGGTTGAAAATTTTAAGGAAAATACCATTGTGTCCTTAAAGATACATTCGTTTTCCTCGTATAAAAACATAAGAAGAAAAAAAAAATCATAAAAGTCTTTATAAACTAAGAAAACATCAAAATTACATTTATTTGGACAAATTGTCGGATCCAAAACGAAGAGTTTTAAGTGTTTTATTTTTTTTCTATTTATTTTTTTTCTATTTTTTAAATAATTTAAAATACTTTATGTATTTAATCATAAAAACTTTTCACTTATACTATTATTTATTTGAATTTCTTGGTTTTTTTTTTTTACTTATTGTTATTTGTATTCTAAGCATATCACATAACTCAAATTTTAATAATAATGTCTTTTTTTATAAAAATTTAAATTTAATTTTTTCTGTTATATTAATTTTTTCACATAAGTGAAGCGAAACAAAAATTTCAATCACATAAATTAGTTGTCAAACAGTATGAGGTTATTTATTTATTTATTTTTTTGCCCAGAACGTATATTTCTGATTTGCCAACGAATAAAAAAAAAAAGAGACTTGAAATTTTGAGATCCTCACGGGAAGCACATGAGCTGACGGGCATAGCATTCCTATCTACCACTGGCAAAACGAGTCACGGTGACTCACTACTCACAAGTTCACAAGGCATCTGACGCAGACACAGAGAGAGAGAGAGAGAGCAATAGAAGAAAAGCTGCCAAACTCTTAACTAACAACACTGCTGCTCGGCCAACCCGAGAGTGAAATACCCACCAAAAAGTTTTCGCTTTTTTTTTTTTTCCCCTCCTCAAATCTCTTGTTCCGTTTTCTTCGGTGTTCCTCTTCTGGGTATTTCAGATTTCCCTCTGGGACGTCAAAATTTGGGTTCAGATGAGAAATCCGGCGAAAGGTAGCCACGAAGAGGAAGACTACGAGGAGGATGATTTTGGGTCCAGAAAAGAGGGGCCTTCTTCCAATACCAACAACTCCAACAGTAAAGGTATTTCCTTTGTTTTTACTTAATGGGTTTCTGTAGATCCGAGCGAGGAAGATCTTATTTTTCATGGAATTTACGAGGTTATGCAACTGGGTTTTCTTTGTCCTTGGGTTGAAGTTTTGTTTTTTTATACCTGGTACTGTGCAATTTCTTTTTGGACGTTTTGTGGGCATTTCTTTTCAGAATTTTTATGATTTGAAAGCTTGAGTTCCCACGAATTTTGGGTGGCAACGGCCAATTCTAGGGGTTTATTATTATTGAAAATTTGAATTTAGCATTTTGATTTCTTCTTTTTCTTTATTTTCCTTTGTTGATTGTTGTTTTGACTGTGGAAACCAGATGCTAAGAATAATGATAAGGCTAATGCCATACGATCAAAACATTCAGTGACAGAACAGAGAAGGAGGAGCAAGATCAATGAGAGGTATGAACGAAAATGCATTGTTCAATCACCTATATTTTTAATGAAAGAAGAACATGCCCAAATACATGCACATGAACATCTAGTAGTAATGACTTTTTAGTTTTAGACTTATTGGTTTAAAAATTAAATCTAGCATATGTGATTATGTATTGTATTTTTATTCCATCTGCACCTTTCCCTCCAAGAATATATAGTTTAGGTAAACTCTTGTTCATAATTGCAAAGATCATGAATCCATTGGAGAAGGAAATGAATGTTACCTATTCCATTTTATCTGTATGAAACTCTGGTTGTGCTGGTTTTAATAACTCTGAACATTTCATTTGCTTGAAGAGTATTAGTTGTGAAGGGTACTTAAAGTATTGCTCTGAAGCTCGCATTGTTTGCTTTGATTGGCGATAAGCTTCATATAATGTTGTGGGGTGGTTGTATGGAAAATTTTGTTGGTTCAAATGTTTGGTTTGGTAGGGGCTTGGTTAGTTTAAAAAATAGGACTAGATTCGGGAAAAAATGTGTCTGAACATGTATTCATTCTTATGTTTATTTCATATCAATAAGTTGTTAAATAGATCTTGAAAGCTATATTTTGTTTTCACTCTTTCAGATTCCAGATTCTGAGAGATCTTGTACCGCATAGTGATCAGAAGAGAGATACAGCATCATTCCTATTAGAGGTGTGTTCTTGGCATCTGAGACGACAAAATATATCGTTAATAACTTAATTTCAGTTGAAAATGCCTCATTCTATGATAGAATTACATGTTGATTGATTATCTGGTTTCATATGCAGGTGATCGAGTATGTTCAGTATTTACAGGAAAAGGTACAAAAGTATGATGGTTCATACCCAGGATGGAATTCAGAGCCCATGAAGTTGATACCTTGGGTAAAATTCTGATTTCTGGCTTTGTACTTTATTCAGATGTTGGGCTCTAGCATTCTTCTTTCCGGGTGAATGCTCACTGGAAAATGTTGAATTTCTGCTCTTTTGTTTGCTGCTTTCAGACCTTCAGACTCTGCAACCATACGAGTTGAAAACTAATTAAACTGGTTATTGACTTATCGTGCTAAGGATGTTTTTGTTTTTTTGGCATTTACACGCTCTTTCTACATTGTGACGTGAAACATTTCCACATTTGAAGGTCGTGTGTGTAATTTTAGGATATGTTAAACTCATAGTTCAAATTATTTTTCACTAAGCTTGGATTTTTTAGTTTTATGCCTAATTATTACTCAGGTCTGGGATGGATCATTTTGGGTATTTCCTTTCTAGAATAATGTTGATTTAAGCGATACTGCAATGGGCTCAACTTTGTTAAATATGGATTTATATTAACTGTTTTAATTGGAACTTTGCTGGAGGATATGCCACTGTGACATCAAGGTCGTTTCGTAATATAAGTTTATTTGACTCCTTCAAATACTTCTGCGTGTAACATCTTCATGTGTGTATTTGAATAAAACAGAGAAACAGTCACTGGCGTGTTCAGAGTTTTGCCGGTCATCCTCAAGCCATAAAGAATGGGCCAGGGTCTGCATTTCCAGGAAAATTTGATGAGAATAACATCTCAATTGCACCAACCATGATAACAAGCACACAAAGTCCAGTTGAATCTGACCCTAGCAGGGATGTCCCTAGCAAGGCCTTGGAGTGTCAGCCTGAGATGGCTAACAAGGGGATTCCTGTACCAATGCCCCAGTCAGCGAGTTTGTCTGGCCCCACAAGAAGTGATGCTGTGCTTGCACATCCTCTTCAGGTATCGGTTTCTGATTCACAATCAACTCAATGCGCAACGACAAGCGATGCGCAGAACCAACAGGAGGAGCTCATGATTGAAGGGGGAACAATTAGCATCACGAGTTCTTACTCTCAAGGGTCGGTGTTTCTCTGAAGTCAAAAGATTCTTTCATTGACGTATATTTTCATAAAGATGAGTTGCTCATTTTTCTGCATATCAAGAAAATTGTTGAGTTTTAACACCCTTGCTATTTGTTGTGAACACTCTACAGATTACTAAACACTGTTGCTCAAGCATTGCAAAATGCGGGCTTGGATCTGTCGCAGGCAGGCATCTCAGTGCAGATTGATCTTGGCAAGCGCGCAAATAGAGCTCTTTCGTCCGGGACGTCCATCTCTAAGGTATAGCTTGATTACTTCCATTTTCATCTTGGATAAGTTGATCCTTTAGATTTCACCTTGAATGGTTGGATTGGCTAATCTGGGGTGAGATTCTTCTTTCTGTTCCCCTTCTCTGAATTCTGTGCGTGGGATAGGTAATCTCAAAAGTTTAAATCTGTTTTCCAGGATTATGAAAATCCGCCTTCTAGCAATCAAACAATGATACATCAGAGAGACACTGGTGGGCGGGAGGATTCCGATCAAGCTCAAAAGCGGTTCAAGACATGATGAGCAGTTTCCGATGGTGTTTTCGATCTCCTGTTGGTGGGTGCTCTTGCCTGTATTTTGGTTGTAGAGTACATAAATGTTTCTGAATGTATCAAAAAGAGCCTTTTACAGGTTAATTTCCTGGTAAATAAGTTGGTTCTTCATGTTTGGTGCATCTGTTAGGCACTAAAGTCATTTTTATTCCCATGCAACTCCAGTTGCTTTCTTCTTCAATATTAATTTATGTTAATGTTTGCTTTCTTATATTGTTTAAGGGATATAAAGGTGCACAAACTTTAAACCAACCACGCATGCAATGAGATAGTCCTGTATACAGGATGCGATTTTAAAAGCATCCACTGAAGAATAAAGAAAATTTTTTTTTTTTGAATCGGAGGACTTCTGACCAAAATTTGTTTCCGCTAAAATGTACACCAAACGCTTTCGGCTTGCACCAAAATAGCAAGAAAGTTAATGATCTGCAGTATGGAATGTGGTAAACAAAGAAAACGCAGATAACCACTTGGAACGAATAAAAAAAAAGAAAAAAAGAAAAATACAGCTAAACTACTTAAAAGAATTATATAATATTAGTGTATTCTACGAAAATTTTATGTATATACTTATATTATATTCAATTTATGTATATAAGAATATAAATACTAACTTTTGAATGACTTTTGGTCTCCCCCTCTCTTTCTCCTGAGTGGTGTTAGGATATTTTGGGCGTCTTCCTCTAAGGGCTGGAGTCCGGCGGTGGCGTTTGGCCGCCCTTCAGGCTCCCAATCCTAGGGATGGAAGTTTCAACATCGTAGTAAGGAGCCTAGTGGAGGGTTTGTCTGTTTCGTTGGAAGGAGTTGGTTTTTGGCGAGGTGATCGGTGGACGACGTGGGACTTCGTCTGTCTCCATCAGGAGCATAGGATTTCTGACGGTGCTGCGGCCTTTGGATTTTGTCCCCTTCATCAGAGTAGATCTCAATGTTGGTTCCGTTCGTGGCTATGGCCGTGGGCCTGGGCGGGGTTCTGTTATGGTTGGGGTGGGCTCATGATGCGTGAGTTTTTAGGAGGGTGGGTGTCTTTGGGGGTTCGGGCTCTCAAGGTGCAACGTCGCTCTGGGAGGCAGCGTATTGAGAGGGTTAGCCTTCGCCAATTATGGGTGGCTCTACGGCTTGATAGCGCTTTGGCTGCAACGACTCTGACACAGTTCAGATCTATTTTTGCTGGCTTTTTTGACATTGTGGGCTGCCTTTTTTTTTTTTTTTTTTCCCCTCACTGTAGTGTTAAGTTTTAATCCCCATTTTGTGGTAGATGGTTACGTCGAGTAACGGTGAAGTATTTTTCGCCACTTAGGTTTTGTGTCTTGTTTTCGTCTGCTATTAGTGGAACTAGAACTAGAGCACTCACTTTCTGGCGGCGGATCAACCTGTTGAGAGGACCGAAACGCCAGTCTGGCGGCGGGCTGTCTGGTGTGCTCGCTGAGGCTCAACTGCAGCAGACAAGCGCAGAGCAGCAGCGCCGCGGTAGCTCCGACAGCGCACAACTTGAAGCGGTTCATTCGCTTGTACTGCGGAATCATGATCAAGCCCTTAAGCTTCTTAGCCCCCAAATATCCTTTAACCAAACTCCTCAGCTTCTTCATTTTGATCCCAACCATATACTTGGAATATGAATAGTACTCCATCTTATGTGCCACCGAAGCCTTCCCTTCTTCTAAACCAACTTTTGTTTTTTCCACGTTTCCAAATATATTTCTATATATATATATGCACAGCTCAAAAACAGTTGATATATCGAACAGAAAACATATAAGAAAAAAATGGGACAAAAATAGGTGGAGAGTATTGTTATTGATAAATTATATTTTCTTTCAAAGAATATAATTTACGAGGGATACAAGTACTTTGGCGCCAAAGGTGGATTTTCAATAAAACCTGCAGCTTTTGATTAAAACGCAGGGGCTTGAGGAATCCACACCGGCATGCCGTAGCAATATTTGCATGAGAATAACGTTGTTGCTTTTTTATAAATTAAATTAATATAAAGAAAGGAACTGCCCTTTATGCCTTTATTATTATTAGTTAAAGCCTAGAGAGTGAAATCATATTATGATATTTAATATCAGTCATGCCCTATAAATATTAAAATAGTGATAAATGCATTAGAAGTGTCATCCGGATTCAACGTACATATCGGTCGCTTGTAGTAGTCACCGTAATTGTCTACGACCTTGTCTTTCCTTTAAATCGTAATCTTGTTTACGTCTTGAGTAATTACCATGTTACCCTAAAAAAATTAGATTTTTAAATCTAATTTTGTTTATGCTTGAGTAATAGAAATCCGGGACTAGTGAGGAAACATATTTCAATAGTACACAATAAAGAAATAAGAGATAATTTTTTCAAAAAAATTGTAGTGTTAATTGTTGAGTGAGGTTACATTGTTTTTCTCAATTAATAACATTATTAGAAAATCAAAATTCATGTGTAAAATCTAAATTTAAAATATAATTAGGTTATATCCCGATTCAGTTATATGTGGCTTCACGTACGACTGATTGATATGATGAAGTTTATTAATATTAGTTTTGTTTAACTTTTTTCCAACTGTTTTCTATATGCATATTTCTTTTGGAATCTGATAAACATAATAATATAAAATATCAATATGATGAGATACCCACTAATTAATAGTTTTCCGTACTACCTACGATATCCTTTTAGGAATCGTAATACTTATGGAGCATTAAATTTATTAATTACCTGATTCTACATATTAATGAACATGAAACATATTTTAAACAAATGTTTAATCAATTGGTGGTGATTAAAACCTCTTCGCCTACAATCTGATATGTTCTACTCGTTGTAGTACTTCTAATATCACATTTATATTAAAATATTAAAGCTGATACTTATTGACCTGTTTTTTTATTTCGATACTTCTTGACTTGTTGATTATCTTATATAGTAGTCTAATAGATCATATACTTTATTTTTTCCTTCTATCTTATAAATATACATACATATATATATATATATATATATATTGTATCCGCATGGCTTAATTGTTGTAAATTGCAATTATGCATAGATAGATCGAAGAAGATATATTATAGAAAGAAAAAGTTCACCAATTTTGTAAGCAAATTTACTCTCCAATCCGGCAGCCGGATTGGAAATGGCACCGACGTGTACTGTGAGTTGGTGAAAATGCGAAAAGAATGTTACAAATGTTTGTTGTTGATTCGATACTGAATTATGTTTTGCAAGAAATCTAGGTCCTATACGGAAGGAAAATCGTTTATTGAATTGAGTCGAGGAGTACAAGGTTAATTTTATAGCATTTATAAAATGAATTGAAAGGTTTTTTAATATACGAAAACAACATGGTAACTTTGGCTGGTAAAGTGTAATTCTCAGACGAGTTATGTGTGACCCTATTTAACTTTATGCTTAATATTAGTGATTCTCGTGGTAAAAATCGTTAAACCTTTATTCACAATTTACCTATGTGACCCTATGTATTTTGTTAAGAAAAAGAGGGAGTAATTATTTTGAAAGTTGATTCTCGTGATAAAAATTATTATGCATTATATAACATTTTAAGATATTTAAAATGTCAAAGTTCATTTTCTATGTAGCATACTTTGATAGTATGATGTCTAGCTGAAGTATGATATATATATTTGCGAAGTTTGATTCTGATAATGAACCTATTCAGTTAAAGAAAATAAAGGGATATAATACGTACGAAGATGAATTTGTGAAGTGCATGATAAAGTAAAGATTCTCCCACTCTTTCAGAATGGTCAGTGATATCAGGGCTCCCTCACCTCACGCTTGTTTTTCAATCCTCTCATTCAGACCATACCTTAAGGGTACAAAATAAATTAAAAAAAATAGTTTAATTACGTAAATATTAAGAAACACGGTTGATTTATAAGCACGTTGGGTTGCACAATGAAGTTAACCCAACCCAAACTCACAAAAATTGATTTAATTACATCACACAAAAGAAGGTAAAAGTTTCCATGGTGGTTCTAACGAGGCAAAATATCATAATCAATGTTAATGCCCAGAAAATCTTCCTTTTGACTTTAACTTGTAATTTTAAGGATACTAAGGCCTCGATTAGTTCGCGGATTCGAGTTTCTAATTTGAGCTGAAATATGATTTTATGTGAGAATTTATTACTGTAGCAAAAAATGTTAGATGTGAATGTAACTTTTTATAAGAGCTTTTAACTGTAATAAAATTGAAATTGAATACTCAAATCGATAAAATAAACGAGGCCTAAATCCTAACTAAATCATTTGTCCTACCCAAATAATTCAATGCAGTTCTAACATGTTATGTACTATTTTCACTGTTGATCTGCATCCTGTTCAGAAATTAGAAAAGACAACTCTAAGAAACACTATTTATTTACACGAACATTTCTATCATAGAGATGTTAAGCATTGTTAAATATTTTCATATCCTCAGTTAACACAATAACATCTCATAAGGGTAGATTAGATATGCATTGCCTACAGGTTACATATTCTGTTTACAAGGGTTACACATAGAAAATTAATTGATTTCTGTGTGTTTACTCAACCAAATAACACTAGAGTTAAACATGAAACAATCTTTTTCAAGGATTAGTCATATAAATATGGATTAACAACGAATATAAAATTATCAACCACCATGCAGTATTAGTACATATATAGTATATATACGTTACCTATGTCTGTTAACCAAGTTACACAGAAGAAAACATTACATATACGCATTAGAAATACAATAGGGCAGATTTTGTATTTTCAATCTTTCCCTTCTTTAAACAACAATTGCAGCGTATTACATGGGTTTATCCACAATAAATTAAAATCCATACTTATGCTACACTCTGTGAGAACCACAATAAATACTTGACCAGATACAATTATACGGGTTTATTCATATGCTTATTTACTGCAATATCTACAATTAAAAAACAAAAACAGTCAATGTCTGAAACAAGCGAGAAATTGAGAGACTTATAACTTATTTTCTGACTAAATCGCCTTAAATTACTAGAGTGAGATACCCGATTTTTCTTGATGGTTTATCAATTCCTTACAACCAAATCGCCGAGGTTACCCATGATTTCCACTCAAAGTAACGGAAGTAGAATGGTAAAACTGCATCGAAGTGACGTATTTAAGAAAGATGAACAAGAGATATAGAGGAAGAGAGAGAGAAAATTTCAGAGAGGATTGGCACGAGCTACAGGTCGTTTTTTAATTTAAATCCTTTTTTCTTTTGCATTTTTCTTCTCATTTTATCACTCTGTTGTATGTCAAAAATAAGGTAAATTACATTAGGATACCCTTCATTTGATTCAGGTCCTTACTTTCCAATCCAACCGCTAAAACATGGTGCCAGATGAAAAAAACGATACAAAGCACATGCGAGATTTGAGAGCATCCCTAAATAATAAATCAGAAAAGGGACGTTTGGTAGTAATATATACGTCTCTGTCCTTGCTTTACGTCAACATTAATGTGCAATATAAGTACGTTAATATCAGATCACTAGAGAAATATAACATATATAGAGACAAAAAAAAAGAAGTTAAGGTGGCCCTTCAAAAATTATAAAAAATAAAAATTGAGATGCGTAGTTATATGTATGATAACAACGGAGTAAATGCATGATTGAGCTTTGTACAACCACATATCACCCATAAAGCTAGTGATAGCTTAATTCATAAATCATTATTATAATAGTTGGAACAAGACCTAGTCATGAAGTGAAAATAATACACCATCACTCAAAATTGAAAGAAAATTTAAATTTATGAGAGTTATTAATGGAGAATTAATACTGATAATTATAGCGGGATCGAGAGTGACTCCTTCACATGTGATATTTATAGAGAAAAATCTGCTATTAATTTAATTTTAAGCTTTTTTTTTTTTTTTTTTTTTTTTTTTTCTCAAGAGCTGTCATGTATGTAAAAGAGCAATGCTATAAATAACCTTTTTAGAAAACTGAGGTTTAAACTATTACGCTAACGAGTAAGTTGTCTCTTTATTCCATTGAACCCATCTTATGAGCAGAAGATAATAAAGACATCCTAACCGTTATATCACTTCTTTGTTCTACGTACGCTAATTTACTATCTTCTTGGTGCAGGGTCTCAATCTCTGTTGACATTAGAAGCAGCAACAAGAAACCAACTCTAAAAAAACCGACTAATTATACGCAAAAGCAATGAAGAATCATGTGTGTACGTCCATTATTTTCGAATCACAAGTACTCACCACCCTTTGCTAGCTCTTTCAATGCGTCCTGACAATCCCCATATAACATTTTAACAAATTAGTAATTATGATAGAATATCATCATCATATTTGCAAAACAAAAGATTTAACTTTTTTTTACGTCTTTAGTTTATAAAAAGTTCGAATTTCAACGTAAACAAGCTTTGAAACCGAAAGTAACATGGAAAATTTTTACCAAGCGCATTCTTTGCCTCATTATGAATAAATAAAAAGAGAAATATCCTTTGCATAAATTTGTGTGTGTATATATATATACCACTTATACAGCCCCAATTTTTCAGGGTAATATATCAAAGAAAAAGAGGTATTATGATCTGGCCCCTATCCCCCCCAACCAATGAAAATCTCAAAAAAGATTATTCCCCATTTTGTTTCAAAAACTCCAAAATTACACTGAAAATAAAAACAAAAGAATGAAGATATGGACGAGGCAGATGATGATTATGTATTTAAAAAAATTTAAGGTTCAGCAGGTGATAGACATTCCTGAGGATTTGTGTAGAAGTAATCCTCTTCCTTTGGTTTACCAGGAACCACAGATCTCTTTGTTGGATTTCCCATTCTATCTATATGAGCCGCCTTCACAGCCAAAGAGAACTCATCCCAGCCAATAGTCCCATTGTTGTAGTAGTCTATCAGCGCTACTAGCACTTTTCTGTCTGGAAGTATGGTTTTCTTGAACCCCAAGTATCTAAAAGTAATAGAAAACTGTTAGATTACCAATCAATCCCAAATGCTTAACAACAATACTGCATGAAATCTTCTGTTTATGTGTGGACCTAGCTCAAACAAAGTACTTAACATTCACCATTGCCCGATATGGATATATTAAAGGAGACAACAAGCCTGCATGTAAGATGTTACGTAAAATCACCTACTTTATACAATGTTAATTTACTAATTTTTCCAAGAGATTAAGCTGATAGAAGGCGGGCTAATAATAATATTATAATCTAACCAGAATAACCATTAGAGATCAGAAGATCATTCTTTTTGTCTTTTCTGTTGTTCATTCAAAATGTGTGAAAATTATGCAATATGAGCTTCCGTGTTTATGAAGAAAGATATAATAAGAATTTATTGGATAGGATTATTATCACCGTTGTCCCCTAAATTTTAGAGTCATTCTTAATTTGCCCTCCAAAGTTTAAAAATTCTCACTTTACCCCATGAATTTTAAATTGTTCCCACTAAATCTTCCTATTGGAATTTCTATTAAAAACAAATAAAAAAAGAGAGTAATGCGGTCGCGAGATCTTTCTATTTAAATATTTGTTAAAAGCAAATAGATAAAAACCACATGACGACACTTAACCCTTTTTTTCGATTTGATTTTAATAGAAAATCTTATAAAGGGGCTTAATTTAATGAGACTAATTCAAAATTTATGGGGCAAAGTGAGAGTTTTCAAAGCTCATAAAGTAAATTGAGAATAACTCCAAAGTTTCCGGAGGCAACAATGATAATAATCATGTTTGATATGAGTTTTATAGCATATACCTTCTGTGGCCTTCAACAACTTTTGCCATGTTTCCTCCATAAGTAGGAACAAAGATATCACTTTCTATGGAGACGTAATAATCTAACGCCGCCATACGGTTCGAATGGTTTCGGAATGGATCCAAGTCTGAGGGTGGCAACAATGTCTCCTTCCTAACCTGTTTAACACAATAGAGAAGGCTCAAAAACAGAATTACAAGGGAAAAAAAAAAAATCCATATAATATATGTCTAGTTCTCAAGTTGGTAAATACCAAGTTTGGAAAAGCTTCTTTAAGAGCTTTCATTCTCTTTTCTGCCTTGTAAATTTCTCCAGCAGCAATGTAGACCTGGATGTTCCGGTCAATGTCCAAGGCGCGCAATGTCAGTGCAGTTTCCTCCGGAGTAAGAGGGCAGAGTCCGGCTTTTCTTTTCGCTACGGAATCTATTTCCTTCTCTTTCCACCATGGATAAGCATATCTTAATAAACAAAAAAAAAGAAATTAATTAGTGCGTTATGATAATTATTGTATTGTTACTTGTAATTCAAGGCAACTCGTGCACCTCATTTTTGTCAACGCATCGATCTCTTCTTCATTGCAACCTTCGTTGCACCCGGAGAATGCCACCATGTCCATTTCGTACCGAAGATGAAGGACTAAGAAAGGGCCCTTTTCCCTAAGAATCCCAACGATTTTCTTCGCCAAAGCCTCAATTGGAGGTGCCAATCTCAGAGCGTGGTAATTTGCACGGCAGCGCAGTTTTTGAACCTCGTCGGGGATCCCATTATTAGCAAGCCTAGCATCAGTTTTAGTGAAATGCACAATTTCATATGTGTGCAAGCGAGGTAGGATCTGCGGATCAAAGAAAAACCGTTAAAAATAGACTTGTCTAGTGTTAGGGAGAAGAATTTTCGATAATGATATTGGGCATACGAAAATTTGCACATTTTTTACATTGAAACTTGCAGAATTTGAACATTAGAATTGTATTAGTTTCAATAGGCTTGCTTGCGCAAATTTAAAGGAATACAATAACTTGCGTATTTAAAGGTTATGCTTACGAATTTTAAATCGAGAAAGTTAAAAGTAACGATGGACTTATATGCCGTCATGGGTGCCTTGAAGACACCATAAAAGGACCGGACTTGTCTTTAAAATGTGTCTTTTAAGAAATTGTTACTTACCACATTATAGTAGTATGCCATGTTGGACCAACTTATGGGAGGCATGGAATAAAGTGAGTCCCTTTCTATTTTTGCCTTCTGCTCAGGAGGCAGTTCTTTCAATATCCGAACCTCGTCTCTTAAAGATCCAATGAAATAATCCACGTCGAATATATCCGCAAATTGACTGATCTCAAATTATCAAAATCAAAAACAGATCAGAAAATTTTTACCTCCAAATCTGATGGCATAAAGATACAACTAATTAAGGCCAATTATTGGTACAACTAGAGAAAATAATAACACTAGATATTGACTTTACCTATAATCATTCCAAAAAGAGGTATTGTCCAACTCAGGAACAATAAGGGTCGCATTTAGATATCTTGCAACAGCTACCATGTCACATATCTTGTAGAAAAAATAAATAAATCATAGAACAGGATATAACAAGTTTCTGTCCACGCTTGAAAAGGAAAAATAAGTTGTAAAAAGAAAGGCGAATTGATTACTACTTACACCAGATCGCATTTGATTCAATCCTCCATTAGATGAAACCGTAAGATACCCACTGTTTTGGTAAATTCCTGAACAAGACAATATATAGATAAGATCACATCTATTTATAAACTCTCGCTTCATAAAGAGATACAAGGTGATTCTCAATGTAAACTCTTTGTGGGGTCCATTGTATTTTTTGTGAAGCCCCATATTTTTTTTTTAATGAAACACTAAAAGGTAATATATACAGGCGTTAAGATACTACACGTTTCTATATTCAAATCACAACACCACTTTCACCGGAATCGATTAGAAGCATTTTTATAGTTGATTTTAAAATTGGCTCCCAAAAAATAGGAGTTGTCTCATTTATCCCTTAAACTTAAAATGACACAAAATTCTTTCCAAATTTATCGTAAATTGCAATTTTGATGCTTTTGTTATTGAGACGTTAATTTTTTAACTGTTTTAATCACATTTGCTCCTTAGGTGACCATAAGTGATAAAAATCGTTAAAAAAAAATGGCTCATTCATTCCCAACCAATTATGTGACTCAGATATGATTAAAAGCATTAAAAAAAATTAATAGCCTTAATAAAAGAATTATTAAAGTTACAACTTATGTGAATTTCATTTTATTTTAAGTTGTAAAGTTAGCCAACTTTTATTCTTCCGAAGCTAAATTTGAAACTAACCCTTTTCTTACATGTGGCCTACATGTTACTTACTTGCAGGAGGAAAAGGATTGCCGGCAAATTTGATTCCAAAGGAAGCAAAGAGTGCTTTGAGCTGCATGACAATAGCCCACATGAGGACCATGGTGGTGAGTCTAACAGCCCAGAGTTTGGACCTCGCTAACCATGACTTGGCAATAACCATTCTCTTGATCATCTTCTCTTCTTTGATGTTTCCATTGATCAAACTCTTCAGTTTTTCGCCTTTCATCCCTCGCAGAATCAACCCCTTCAGTATCTCAGCTTTCACACCTCCTGCATACTTAATCTTACTGTACGGCTTGTCCTTCTCCTCCTCTGAGTCCCTAAAACCATCCTTGTTATGATTATATTCCATATTCGTATATATATATATATATATATATATGTTTGGATAATATATGAAGATAAAATATGTGTTTCTAGAGACCAGATTCCGGGGATGTATTTCTGGAAAGCTGGTTTAGAACACTTTGCTTGTTTGCATGCAAAAATAGCATAAGAAGAAAGGGTTTATATAAAAAGAAGGGAAAATATATAACAATAAAGGGGGCTCTGATCAGATACAAATTGATTTCTTTTTATGGAGCAATGAATGGGACCCAAGACAACTTTAATTATATGACATATATACAAAATAATGACCTATGGAACAAGATTTCCTTAAAAAATAAATAAGAAATAATTAATTAAATAAATACACCTAGTTGGGAATCACAGAAAAGAGAAAACTACACCTATCGTTTGCTAAATAAAGAAATAAAGTTATGTACGCAAACATTAAGCCATGAATTTCCCTTTACGTGCTGTTTAATCTCTTTTTTAATATTAAAAAGTTGACACAAGCCCTAAATTTCTTGACGCTAAGAAAATTAAGTCCTACCAATATGTACCACGGCCTGTCAAAATTAACAAACTATACTGGTAGGCTGATTTTTATTTATTTATTTATTTATTTATTCATAGATAAGACACATTAATTAATTAGAAATCTAAGTAAAGGTAGACAAATTATCTCTTAATCAATGTAGCGTAATTAGGATTTAGGAAATGTATTACGATTACAACTGAAATCCTGATGAGTTTAGTGTGAATAATGTGCATTATAAATGTTTTTTTTTACCCATATGCTTCCAAAAATTAAGAACTGTTTGAAAAATATGAAAATGAAGATTCACTTAAAGGGTCCGTTTGGTAACGTTTTTAAAATGATTTTATTGTCAATACAAAAGTAAAAATGAGATTGTTTTGAGAATCATTCTGGGACCGATTCTAAAATTGCGTTTGGTTAGTTTTTTAAGAGATTGTTTTGAGTATAATAAAAAAGTGATATCATGTTTGGTTATAATTATTGATTAATATATTATAACATTGTTGATAAGTACTAGAAAATGAAAACAAAAAAGAAAAAATAATTTTCAATTGTTTTCTAATTCCTTCACAAAAACCCTTTTAATAGTTTTTTGTTTTTGTTTTCGTTTTCAAAACATTTGCTAAACAAACACGATTTGCAGACCATTTTCATTTTTAGGCCTCAAAAAACGTGTAAAAATGTTATCAAAAATAAGTAAAAATTAATTTCAAACGCACCCTTTATTTCTCTGGTTAAAAGGCTTTTTTTAACCCGCAAATTTGATAATAGCCAGGGGACTTTTCGGACATTTGTAAAATACATGGCGTTTAAGTAGTTTTTTTGCCCCTTCCCCCAATGACTTCTTGGATTTCCTCAACTTTTTGGATTTTAATCACTTGCCTCTTAAACTTTCAAGTTTTATATTTTACACTTTCAACTTGCTAAATTGTTGAAATGTGCTTATTTTTATCTTTCTTGGGTTAAGTTCGGGGTTGATTGGAGATTTGAGAGATTGTTGTTAAGATTTGAAGTGAAACTTGGGGAACATTGCTATAATTTTCTAAATTGAGGGGATAAATGTTAAATTAAAAGTTCGGATGGCAAGTTATCAAACCCAAAACATTCGAGGGGCAAACTTGCTAAAGATAAGTTTTGGAATTCTAAAAATAGAAATATAAGGGTGAAAGTTGAATAAAGGCAAAACATAGGGGGTTTAGATTAGCTTTTATGCTAGCTGGGCAATGGTTCATTGCTTCATAAGTCTTAGAAAAATGACCAGAGAAATAAAATTATTGAAGGGGATAGATTAAAAGAAAATAAAGGATACGAATTTTGATATGTTACTCATACCATTCTTCTTTCTTTTTTTTTTTTTTTTTCCTGGCAAAAGGAAAAGGAAAGAGATAATTGCTAAAATAGATGGCTTAACCCCAATAATTATTTGACACTGATAGGATTTATTATTGAGTGACAAATTCTAAAATTAAGATTGAAAACCTGTACGGAAAGAGAAAACTAAAAAATTAATAAAATATCACCACGTTTTATACTGCTGTCGCACGCAAGTGGAATTATACACATTAATTAGTAAATATATATATACACACACACATACATAGATATTTAATAGATATGCAAGTGGGATTTAAAAAAAAAAATTGTCTCTTTCTTTTATTTTTTCTTTACCTATTGGTATCGTTTCTTTCTTCTTTAGAATAACCAAGCGCACTTAAGTTTAATTTACTCTTTAAAGTTTAAAGTCTACAACATTATATAGTAATATGCTTGATTTTTCTTTGCCTGAAATTTTTAAGTTTGAAGTATTTTTTTCAGAAAAGAATTTTAAATTTAAAATATGAATATACTTAAGTAGAATAATGCACCAAAAATTAATTGCTTTTTCGAAAGTCTAATCTGACATTTTATCAAACACAAGATAGAATTGAACATAATTGTATTTAGTCCAATCCTGATCTAATGATAAATAAAGATGCTTATTTTGTTTAAGTGTTCACTAATAAGCAATGTTTTTTTTTTTTCCTTAAAAAAATGATATTTGACTCACGATTTTCGATAGTTTTATTTTATCAAATGATTTATTAGCATATGTTCGATACAACAATTAATAAGAACTGATTGTTGGTTACTTATTGGGTTCTTGAGCTCCTTTTCATTTTTTCCCTCTCAAATCTTGGAAGAAAATAGTAGATGAGATCAATGTTGCTTGATTAGTTTTCATGGGTGATTGGATCGTTCACTGATTTGTGATATCATAGAGTCTATACGTTCTTCTTTTTTTTTTTTTTTTTGGTGAAAGTTCTATGGACGCTTTTGAGTATTATTATTAGTTTGGTAGTGCTGTGAATTTTGGAAAAAATTACTTTTTGCTATGCAGAAGGAAGAAACAACTGTTATAAAAAGCAGCTGAATGTTTGATAAATTATAATTATAATAGCTTTACTGATTCTAAAATCAGTGGAATAGCGTTTGATAAATTATGAAGTTGAATTACTGTGGTTCTATGGACGCTTTTGAGTATTATTATTAGTTTGGTAGTGCTGTGAATTTTGGAAAAAATTACTTTTTGCTATGCAGAAGGAAGAAACAACTGTTATAAAAAGCAGCTGAATGTTTGATAAATTATAATTATAATAGCTTTACTGATTCTAAAATCAGTGGAATAGCGTTTGATAAATTATGAAGTTGAATTACTGTGGATGGTTAAAAATTACGATTATATTATATTATACTATAATATAATATATATATAATTACAATATAATATATATTTATTATTATATTTAATATAATAAAAACTATTATTATATAATAAATTATATAATTATAATATAGAATATAATAATATTATTAAAATAATAAACTGAAATAATTAAAAATTACGATTAGATTATATTATATTATACTATAAAATAATATAGAATTACAATATAATGTATATTTATTATTATATTTAATGTAATACAATAAAACTATTATTAAATAATATATTATATAATAATGATATAGAATATATTAATATTATTAAAATGATTAATATAATTACAATATTATAAAACATATTATAATATTACAAAAGAAATAATAATATTTCAATTATATTATAATTAAAAATTATAACTATATTATATTATATTATATTATATTATATTATTATTATAATATCATATTATATGATAAAATAATAATATTAGAGTTATTAATATAATTATGATATTATATTATATTATTATATTATTATATTATATTACATTTCGAGTCTGAATTTTAGATTGGAAAGATCGTAAATTTTTAATTTTATTAGGGGTATTATGAGTATTATAAAAGTTTCATTAATTGTACTATATTGATTCTCGCACAATCTAAAAATTAAAGTTGCTTTTGGACTTCTTCTAATTTTGGCTGTAGATTCTTCAAAAATTCTTTAAAAAGAACTTTTAAAGAGATTTATTAAATACTAAAATAAGCTTTTGCTACAAACAGAAGCTGATTTTGGGAGCAAAAAGCAATACCAAACCTATGTGTATCTAAAAGCTCAAAGATTTGGATGCTTAGTTTATTTGAAGGATTATTATTGTTTTTGTTAGTCAGTTTTGAGATTAATAAATATATAATACTACCTACTACTACTACTACTATTTTGATTGAGGCCTTGCATGCTTATGATGCTAACATCTTCTACGCATTGTACTACTACTACTATTATTTTGAGGTCTTGCATGCTTATGATGCTAACATCTACTACTACTACTATTTTGATTGAGGCCTTGCATGCTTATGATGCTAACATCTTCTACGCATTGTACTACTACTACTATTATTTTGAGGCCTTGCATGCTTATGATGCTAACATCTTCTACGCATTGCGGCATCACGACATCAGGTCAAGGTGTCACAAGCAGTATCAGTATCGAAGCACACAAATCTTGAAAAATCTTAGGATAAAAATTAAATGTAAATTCTTCCAATCATGATCAAACACACAAGGTTTGTGATTATCCTTTACTTTCATATCAAGTCTAATTTAAACGTTCCCAGTAATACAAAATTAAAGATTGAAATGCCAGTTCTTATTTCTGTAGTCATGTTCAACACCAGAACCAGATGGGGTTCACATATTTTACAGCTAGACTCTTCCGGTGGAAACAATTATTAATACCACCATCATACTTCTTTAACTATTAGTGTGGTTACATGGTCAGTTAACTTTTTTACTAACTTTGACTATTTATGCTTTTTTGGTAGGTGTTTAAAAGATTATCACGTTAGTTAATATCAAGAGATTCAATTCACCAATGAAAAGATAGTTTGTACGAAATTGTCGTTAGAGTTAGTGTCTCTGGCGCTACTCTTAAACAGATATTGATCGCTCCAGAGAATTATTTATCCTTTTCACACCAGAGATCACAAAACGAAATTTGCAGTCTTATCTGCGTAATAAAGCAAAGAATCAAAACCAACTTTATTGAAGAATCGACTGTCAAAACTAGAATGGCTTATTTATCATCATTTGACATCCCCATTGCTTTTAACAGAAAAGCATACTCATAAGCAGTTTCCCCACACTGCGCGTAGCGACCGCCTTCACCAAAATGCCCTCCGCTCATATTTGTCTTCAGAATAACTGAACCAGAACAAGCATGACATGTACTCTCCCGGACTCTGGCCACCCACTTTGCAGCTTCCCAAACACCAACCCTGAGAAACAATATCAATAGCTAATATGAGTGTGAATAACAAGAATTCAAGTTCTTAGTTCTTGAAATTTCACTGTGAATAAACAATAGGAATGAGCTAGTGTATAGAACAAATATCTAGAAGTATTTTTCCTTGCTTGCAATTACAAAAGTGATAGAAAGCACTGGGAAGGAATTTGCCTTGAGTCATTAAGAGACGTTGTGACAAGCATTGGAGGGTAACAACTTCCTTTAGAGATGTTATCATAAGGCGAGTAGCTGTGGATACACTCGAACTGCGATTCTATCTGAGGATTTCCAAATTCTTCATAATCCAGCACGGTGAGAGGCAAATTATCATCCAACAAAGTGTTGCATATATCAAGAAATGGAACCTGATAGAACAATTACCAAACATCAGGACTTCAACTACATCAGGAAAGTAAATAAAGGCTGTAAACATTTCTATTTTACAGAAAGAGATAAACCTTCAAAATCGCAGCACGAAACAGATCTGGGCACATGTTGATAGCTGCTCCCAAAAGAAGAGACCCTGCACTATATCCAATCGTACTGAGCAGATGTCTATGTACAAAGTTCTCACTAATGAGGTAGTTTGCACATGAGACGAAATCATCTATCGAGTTTTGTTTATACAACCCGCTCCCAGATTTATGCCATGAACTATCCCCACCACCACCTCTGTCCAATGTAAACCATGTTTTATAAGTTAAATATATAACGTCTCAGAAGCAACGCCATATACAATATGGATCTTAGCAGTAGATACTTAATAAAAGCTTCTTTTTTTTTTTTTTTCTTTTTTGACAGAGTACAGCATAAACATTCAGGTGCTGAAACCTAACACGAATATGGAGTTCTGTCGTATTTGGATAGACCAATAATCAAGTGAATGCATTGGTTTTAGCTTTTGTTTTTTTTTTTTTTTTTTTTGGTAGGGAGCTAAAACTCTAAAAGGTTTGGGAGAAAAAGAGAGGCATTTCACCAAACACCGGGACACTAGACAGGCCCTGCGAGTACCACACATGTTTGTGCATGCAGTACAACGGACCACTATTGTGGGAGTAACTGAAACCAAGCTCTCTTTTGGCGAGGAGACAAGCACCCTAATTACACCACTTGTTACAGGGTGGTTAACTTTGTTGCATTCTCAAACAAACATGCAATCATCTCTATATATTTTAAAGTATATCACAGTCCTAGTTGTATAATCTGATTCTGTTGAGACTCAAAATGATAAAAACTACCTGACGTCAGCAAATGCCACCACCCAACCCCGATCAAGTAGGCTCAATCGATGTGTACACCAGCTTTTATCTAAAACTTCTCCATATGCTCCATAACCTTGCAAAAGACCAGGGGACTGACCCTTCTGCCAGGCAGTTCGAGAGTACAAAATAGTCAAAGGAACTCTGGTACCATCTTGGGAAATAACTTCCTTTGTTTCACAACAGTATGAATTAGAAAAGTCCTTCCACCTCTGCGATTCGTTATACTGGACATTTTCTTCCTTATCATGGTTTGAGCCAAAAATCGGTTCTGTATCTTGTTCACAAGAAACACCTGTCACTTCCTCTTGCTGTACAATTGAGAATCTTCTTTTTGACATGTCATAATTGACAATTATATCCGGCATCTGCACATTCCATAAGAAACGGAATCTAAAAGGTGAGCAAGCAAAAGTAATTTCTTAGTAACTTAAAGAAGAAAAATAGACTATATAATCGCATTCCTGATTATTCATGGTATGGTCAGCCAAATATAAACTTCTGACTATTTACAATTTCCGAATGGTAAGCTAAATGGAAAACACTTTTTTTTCTGCATACTGACTAGAAAGTGTCGTTGTGCTCTATAGTTACCACAGGAGATGAAAGCACCACATGGAATATTGACGTCATGAAGTCATGGTTTGAACCGGGAGTGACAGCACATGAACTAGAGGGCAAAGGGAAAAACCAGGGATTGAGTTCCCCAATCTCCAATTGGTGCTGCAAAACAAAAGAAATAACAAGTAAATACTAATATACTTGCATTTCTATATCTTAGGACTAGAGGTAGACTAAAAATATTTGGGTTCTTTTCTTTTCTTTAATTTTTGGGATTGAGAATGGAGAATCTTGTGCTACAAAATAGCGCAAAATCTGACTAGAATTTTCAAAAAGGTCAAAAAAAAAAAAAGGAAAAAAAAAAGAAACAGAATCCAAATACCTCGCACTCAATATTGACAGGCAAATTGATGGAACAGAAGGTGGGATTACCCTTCTTACTGAGAAAAAGCACTAGAAATCCATCGAAAATGTCCATGTCTTGTATGGTAAAGTCTTTACGTGGAAGGATGATATTCTACAGAAGTATCCAGGACGAAAAAAAGGATTAGCAACTACGCTAAAGAAATTTGCTGATGACTACATGAAAAGCACGCAAATCAATCTTAAAATGAGGTACGAATCTGACCTGCCAATTAACTGACTGTATATCTTCAACAGGGCATCTAACCAGGTAATAATTCTCACCAGACCACTCTTTATTTCCGCACAAAGGAACATTTGTAAGAATATAAAACACACCATGGTGATGCTCCAGAAAGTACTGCACACCAGAAACGCGCTCACGTATTTTTTGCAAACCACCAGATGGGTTGGCAGCTTCTATTATATAAACCTGTAATTTCAGCAGTACTATGTCAAAAGAAAATTCTTTACTGTAATTCATAATTTAAAAGACCGTAGTTAGTTTTCATTTTCCTTCCTCTGATGAAGTCCTTGAGTTTGAATTCACAGTTATGAACTTGCCGTCTTTTGTGCTCGTCATGTCAATGCAAAAGCTAGAATCACTTTCTGTAAATAAAGGGATGCCGTCTGTATCATTGGATTCTACTTTTGAGTAGAGAACCCTGGTGAAAACCCAAAAATTGAGAGACCGTCTTCACCCACACGAGAAAAAAAGAAGCGTTGCAAGTAACGATTATTACCTGAAAGGTCGTTGGTTGTCATCTGATAAAGTGTAGAATAATGTATTACTATCCTGAGCCCATGCTAAACTAACAACTCTATGAACTTGTAATTTTGGAATAATACACCCACTTCTGAGGTCCTTAACTTGAAGCATGAACTGTTCACTACCAGTAACATCAAGTGTGTATGCAAGATAATTGTGGTCCGGCGACACTCGACAAGTCCCCACATGCACATAACCTATAATCATACATGCACATACAACTTTAAAAAAGGAAAAATAAAGGGTAATGCCCTTATCTAACAAAGAAGTAAGAAAAAGTCTCGCACCATATTGCTCTGCAATTTCATTCCAGTCAAGCAAAATTTCCTCTCTTCCAACATCCCGCTTCGCATAGCGGAGAATGGTCTTTACCCAATTACTTTCCTCAACTCCTGATCTTCTATAAAGAACTGGGTATTCCTTCCCTTCAGGAATGAATTGGTAGTACAACCTGAACAAGTTTGGCACAACTAGTTAATTCCAAAAACTTCCAATACCAAAGCAACGCAAGAAACAATAAAAAATATTTAACCACACATGGAAAAATGTTATCAGACTTTCAATCCCCTATTCAATAAATAAATAACGACACAAATTCTACATAATCACAGAGGCGTTCACTTTGGAATTCACAATGTACCATATATATATTTACAACCAACTTAACTATAATTTCCATAGCTTAGCATAAGCCATAAATCCTCCATTATAACTAAACAGTATAACTACAACAAAAAGTTTCGGCTTTTGGTACACAAAAGAACAAAAAAAGGCAGCTTGAAAGAGCAAGTTCAAACAAAACAAGAACAATCTAGACCACAATATAAAAGACAGAAAATTTGCCAAAAACATGAAAATGAGAAACTTCAATAAAACGAGAGCAATCTAGAACACACTATAAAAGAAAGACAGAAAATTTGGCAAAAACGTGAAATGGGCACGAGGGAAATGAGCAAACCAGGGCCCCCAACGCTCAGGAGGAGTGGAAATTTTGGCGGGCATTCGACTAGTCATCTCAGAGAAGAGTTTGCGTTGCAGCTTGTGGGTGTCAGCCATGAAAGCTTCAGCGTACGAGTTTTCTCGGCGGAGGTAGTCGGAAAGATCAGGGTCGTTGGTGTTGGACATCCAATGGTAAGGGTCTTGCCACGTAATTCCGTGAGCCGAGACTTGGAATGGGATTTTCTTAGGGATTGGAGGAGGAGGAAGAGAAACTTGTTTGGGTTGTGGGAAGTGGCGGCGTCTGCAGAAAGACGAGAATCTTGAAGAGAATGCGTCAGAGAAGAAGTAAAACGGCAAGGAAAAGGACGTCGTTTTGATGGACAACTTGGGGCGAAAGAGAGCTGGAAGTCCCATCATGACCATGCCATGGAACCTGGAAACTGGAACTGGAAGGTAGACGGATTGTTCCACTTATGCGTTGGAATGGTGGAGTTCATTCTTAAAAATAAAAAAATACAATAATAATTAATAAAATAAAACAAAAATGAAAAGAGTGTCTGTTGCAGATTTGTCCCCTGAATTTATGGCGTTTCGTTAACTTGCCCCTGAGCTTCTAATTCTGAAATTTGTTATAGTGTCTCTCATTTCAATGATGCGGCGTTAAATTAATGACGAAAATGTATGTACAATAAAAAATTCTAACATCTCAAAATACAACTTTTTTAATCTAAAAAGTAGGGATTGTACTGCTTAGGATTGGTGGAGTTCATAAGTAACCAAAGTTGGGTCTTTTACACATTTATTCCCCTAAATTTGTTGGTTTTATCAACTTCCTCCTGAACTTCTATTAACAATTTACCCCCTTAATTTGCAAAATTGTTGAGATAACCATTTTAGTGATGATTGACATGTGTTAAATTGATGATAAAAATGCATGTTCTCAATTTAAAACAGTAATATAATTTTTTTCAATTCCCCGACTCTGAGTCTTAAATTGAATGATCATTGTGAACACCAAGTAGAGGAAGAGGATTCCCATCTCGCATTTAGCATACTAGTGGAACCACGTGCTTTGCATGTAAGGATGAATAGAGAGAATATATATGCCGTGTTTGAAGTTAGTTTTGTTTTTGTTTTTCATATTTTTTTAGAATAAAAAAATAAAAATGAGAGAGAAACGACGTTTGACATAATTAAAGATAAAAAGACGAAAATAAAAATAATTTTTTAATTTAGTGTAAAATGGAAGAGAAATAAAAAATGATTTTTAGTTGTTTTTCATTTTTTATTTTCGTTTTCTGAGAGAGGAGACATTAATTGCTTTTTTTTTATTCTGAAAATAATCTTTTGATTAAACTATCAAACACATTTTTAAAAATGATTTTTGTCTGAGATTGAAAATAATTTTATTTCCATTTTCATATAAAAAAATAAAATCATTTTAGAACGAGTTTTAAACGCACTCATAATGTTACATTTTTTAGCATTCGCTAAGTGGAGACAATTATAATCATCATCATACTTCTTTCAGTAACTAATAGTGCGGTTGAATTGTTATTTAACAAATAATTATGATCCCTCTAGAGCAGTACTTATCCTTTACCCACCAGTAATTACAAGAGGAAAACTTCACTCTTATCTGGCACAATCAGCAAAAAAGCACAACTAATTTTGTTCAAAGAATGACTATCCAAAATCAGAAAGGCTTATTCGTTATCATTCAACATTCCCATTGCTTTTAACAGAAACGCGTAGTCATAAGCAGTTTCCTCGCAGTGTTCATAGCGGCCATTTTTCCCCAGAATGTCCTCCAATCATACTGGTCTTCAGAATAACTGGACCAGAACATGCATGACATCTACTCTCCCGAACTTTGGCTACCCATTTTGCAGCTTCCCAAATACCAACCCTGAGAAACAACGAGATAATATGAGTGAATAATTTGACTGCAAGTTCTTGAAATCTCACAGTGAATCAACATTGGGAATAAGCTAGTAAAGAACAAAATATCTAGAAGCATTTTTCCTTGCTTGCAATTACAAGAGTGAGAGCAAGCACTGGGAAGGAATTTGCCTCGAGTCATTTAGAGATGCTGTGACAAGCATAGAAGGGTAACAACTTCCTTCAGAGATATTACCATAAGGCGAGTAGCTTCGGGTAAACTCGAACTGCGACTTTATTTGAGGATCTCCAAATTCTTCAGTAGACTTCGAAGTTGAGTGAGACAAAGTATCATCCAACAAAGTGTTGCGTACATCAAGAAATGGAACCTGGTAAAAACTTTACCAAACATCAGGATTTCACTAAATCAGATAGTAGATGTTTTTACTTTCGAGAAAGAGATTAACCTCAAAATCGCAGCATGAAACAGATCTGGCAACATGTTCATAGCTGCTCCCAAAAGAATAGCTCCTGCACTATATCCAATCCAACTGAGCTGATGTCTATGTAAAAAGTTCTCACGAATCAGGTAGTTTGCACATGAGACAAAATCATCTATTGAGTTTTGTTTATACAACCCGCACCCAGATTTATGCCATGAACTATCCTCGCTAATACAACCACCTCTGTCCATGTAAACCAAGTTGAATAAGTTAGAAATATAACGTCTCAGAGGCAACACCACGCACATTTTGTTTCGTATGAGAAAGCAGCCATCAGTCATATGCATAATCTATATTGATCTTGGCAGTAAATAATGATTATATCCAACCCTCTTTTCTTCCCTTTTCAAAGTATTGCATAAACATTCAGATGTTGCTGTGGAAACCAAAAAAGAAAATGGAGTTTTATTATTATATTTTGATTGTAATCATATGAACAAAGTAGCTCACTTTTTCCTTTACGCCTGGGAAAGAACGTCACACGCGTTTATACACTCAGCCCCTATTGTATGACTAAGTGCAAACCAGGCGCTCTGCGGGCGAGAGACCAACATCCCAACCACACGACTTGTTACCGGGTAGTAACTTTGTTCTTATCTAACAAACATGCTATCCTAACTATATATTTGGAAATACATCACATTCCGAGTTGGAAATATATTATCATTCTGTTGAGACTAAAAATCATAAAAACTACCTGATGTCAGCAAATGCCACCACCCAACCCCGATCAAGTAAGCTCTGGTGTTTTGTATGCAAGCTTCTATGTAAAACTTCGCCACATGCTCCATATCCTTCCAAAAGACCGGGACTGACCCTTCTGCCCGGCTGTTCGGGAGTACAAAATAGTCAAGGGAACTCTGGTACCATCATGGGAAATAACTTCCTTTGTTTCACGACAATATGCATTTTCTTCCTCATCTTGTTCCAAATCATCGTCTGAGTCAGAAAGTTGTTTTGCATCTTGTTCACAAGAAAAACTCCTCGCTTCCTCTTGCTGTTCGGTTGAGAATACTTCTATTAACATGTCATAACTGGCAATCGCATCCGACACCTGCACATTCCATAACAAGTAACTGAATCTAAGAGGCAACCAAGCAACAATTCTTGGTAATTTAAAATAGAACAATAGACCTGAAATTTAAATCTCATTATTGATGATTCAGGGTATGGTTGGCCAAATACAAAAATCAGACTATTTACTAATATCTAAATATTTAAATTATTGCTTGGTAACTATCTTCAATAAATAAGAAGCTTTAGCTTGTCTAATCATATATGTCCATATCTTGTATCCTAAAGTCTTCACGTGGAAGGATGTACTCTACAGAGTATCAAGAATCAGAAAAAAAAAAAGGATTAGCAACTATGTTAAAGTCATTCACCAATGAAAATATTAAGCGGGAAACATCCATCTCACAATTAAGTAAGAAACTAACCTGCCAATTAATTGACTGTACATCTTCAACAGGACATTTAGCTAGATAATAACTATCACCGGACCGCTCTTTATTTCCGTGCAAAGGAGCATTTGTGAAAATAACCAACACACCATTGGGATGCTCCGGAAAATAACGCACGCCAGAAACACGCTCACCTATTTTTCTCAAACCGCCTGACGGTTTTGCAGCTTCGATTACATAAACCTGATTTCAGCTGTAAAATGTCAAAAGAGAATTCTTTACTGCGATTGCCATCTTAAAAGGTCAAACAGTTAGTTGCTTTACTTCCTCTGTTGAACATGAAGTCCTCGAGATTGATTTCACAATTATGAACTTGCGGTCTTTTGTGCTCGTCATGTCAATGTAAGATCTGGAATCACTTTCCGTAAATACAGGGATGCTGTCCATATTATCTGAATCTAATTTGGAGTATAGAACCCTGGTGAAAAATAAATAATTGAGAGAGTATATTCATCCACATGGAAAAAAAAAAACAAAAAACAAATGTGAGTAACAATGTGATACGCCCAACCTGCAATTAACACGGTCAGTCACAATTCTACACTCTTCGAGCGAGTGCCAGCTCCCAAAACAACAGGTAACCGAAAGAAGAAGAAGAAGAAGAAGATGGGAAGAGAACAGTGGAAGAGAATCGGAGATGAGAAAATTCTTCTAGTTCATTCATACCGGAACGGTGTTCCAAAATCAATATCATATACCTCTCCTCGATAAACCCAGAGCAAGAGGCGAGACTACCCGTAAAACAGAAATTGATTACAGCAATTTGATACTAAGAGAAAACAGAAAAGATGGAGGATCTTCCATCACTCCCGAGGACTAACGCCCCTAACCACGCACAAACGACACTCTTCCCTTTCAGACGACATAATCCCCTAACCACGCTGGAGGCCTTCGAATTCGTGTTGGACGCTGTTTCTTTATCTTGGGCTGGCCCACCTCCTCTGTCTCAACCGTTTCAGGGCCCTCTTCTGGTGGAGTCAAGGAAATGGGCTGGGTCGTATCACAATGATTACCTAAAAGGTTGTTTCTTGTCATCTGATTGAGTATAGAATAATGTACAACTATCGTGAGCCCATTCCGAACTAAAAACGCCACGAACTAGTAATTGTGGAATAATACATCCAGTTCTGAGGTCAATAACTTGAAGCATGAAACGTTCACTACCCGTAGTATCAACTTTGTATGCAAGAAAATTTTGGTCTTAGGCCTTATCTCGTGAGGAAGATAGAAAAAAGCTTGCACCATATTGCTCCTCAATTTCGTTCCAGTCGAGCAAAATTTCCTCTTCCGACTTCCCGGTTCAAATAGCCGAGAGCAGTCTTGATCCAATTACTTTCTTCATCTACTGATCTCCTGTAAAAAACTGGTTGTTCCTTTCCTTCAGGAATGTCTATATAGTACAACCTGATCAAGTTTGTAACAACAAACGGCTAATCCCAAAAACTTACACTACCATATCCACCAAATTAAGGAACAACGAAACATATTAAACCACACTAGGCAAAATTTCATCAGGCTTTCACTCTCGTATTCCATGAATAAATAACACGGGAATTGGGAAAATTAGGTGGATAGCCGATTTTGGCTGCCCCTTTTAAATTAACGGCCGAACTTTTTTTTTTAAAGGTAAATGGCTTTTTTTTTTTTTTGTTAGCAAGGTAAATGGCAATTTTTAATAGTACTACATTGATAAACCGGTTTATTATTTGATTTACCAATGAACCCTGATTGAAATTAGTTAGAATTAATTACATAAAATGTCTTTTATTGAAGTCCTAATTATAAAAATATCGATTATTATACAATATTACAAAAATATCGATTAAGACATATATATTACCGGATATACTCTTATTGGTTACATTCGGGTATGTTCTATATATGGTTAATTTTTATTCTATGTAATCTGGTTGTTTTTCTCATAATATTCTACATATTTACTTTCTTTTTTAGCCTTAATTGATTGTCTATAGACTATAATCAATTATTTAATTTATTTTTATTTTCGTTTCAAAAGTATCTTCCTTCTATCTTTCTCAGCACCATACCTGCGCCTTTCCTTTCCTTTTGACCATTTATGCGCATATCCAATTAATATTGCAAGAGTTTTCTCAATCTTCTTCTCAATCTTCACAGCGTCACACCAACAAAACCTAAGGTATTTGACTCCCTCTCAACCAAAAACACAAGGCCTCATTCATTTCACCGATTCGAGTTTTTAATTTTAGGTTTTTACAGTAAAAAATTCTCAAAAAATATCATATTTAACTTTTTCTGTTACAGTGAAAAACTCTCAGAAAATGTAACATCTCAGCTCGAATCTCAAATCTACAAAGTGAACGAAGCCAATATATTCCTCCTCTCTTAATCTTCAGAGCAGCCAAGTATCTTCCTCTCTCTCGGTATTTGTCTCGAAGGGTACTTCCCCAGTTTTGTCATAATGATACCTTAATTAAGATAACGAAAGTGCCATGGTTTTTTTTATTTGTTATTTTGTTTGTTAGTCTATAGCTCACTTTATATTTTTATCACAATTTTTTTACTCAACATAATTAAAACGTCAAAAATTGCAGACTCACGTTTTCGTGTATTTTAAAGAAAAGAAATACCTAATGAAAAGGTCAATCCACACACACACACACATACACACACAAAATGTAGCCCAAGCTCGACATGACTGTAGTATAATGACTTGTAAATTGATTTTCTATTTTCAGGAAAAACGAAAAGGAATCTACAAAGATATACTTCAAGAAAAAAAGTATGGACACAACAATTAAGAAAGGTCACATTGTGAAACAACTATATTTTCTTCGAAGGAATTAAATAGGCTGTACAGGACAAGCTAATTGGTTTTGAATATGGTTGAAGATTATGACAAACAGGGGTTATAACCTGTTTGCTTATAGCAAATATAAATGAACGAATAAGCTCAAAAGACATCTACTTCGTGTACCAAGTAGCCAAAATTTGAAACAAGACAAAACAGCAAATTCAACTTGTGATGTGTGATATCAACAACTGCTGGACTTCATTTGGTCTTTCCACATAAGTTTTGCTTTTACTACAGAATCTCTCTACAGCAGCTCTCATTTCTTCGTATTCTTCTCATCTTCAACATCCTATAATTGTGTGTAGAAAAGCGAAAAAGAGTTATCAAACATATTTTGTTTGTTAAGTTGCTGAAAAAATTTGGCAGGAGCAGCTTGGTAGAATAAGGCGGAAGCATACATGTTAATGTGACACAATTGGGACGAAATGTTTTAAGGTAAGATTTTAAACTTGAAGATGCTAAAAGAAATCATATATCATATGTTATATATGTTAGCGGAAAAGTTTAATCACAAGATTAACTTACTGAATTGTCAATCTTGTCGAAATCATCATCGAAGCTCTCTTCACCATCATCTGGAAGACAATGTATTGTAATCAACACCCACGAATTAAAAGAGAAATGAAAGAATGAACAAAACCCAGTTGGATGATGGCAATAAGATATGCCTGTTGGCATATTGTGACAATGTTCATTGCCAATTGATGTTCTCACACTACGATGACAATGGCAAGGGATTTTGGAACTTTGACACAATTATTAACACGTAAGGATCAGCTTCATACCAGGCCCCCCATCACTGTCTTCAAGATCTCCCAATAGGAAAGTATCCAAGTCCTGCTCAGCTGATGATGACTTGGATGTTTTATTCTTCAGGTTCTTGTCCTTTTCTTCTTCTTTGTCAGTTCTGTCAACTGCAGATGTTTGATTCATGTTATCGTCTTTCTTTTGCTCCACTTCTCTGTGCTTAACCTCCTCCATGTATTGCTTCTCATATCTGATTGTAATTCATAACCATTTAAGTGAGACTACACATTGAGGCAAAGTTTGAAATAAACAAGAAACTTCGATTAAATAGACATTATCTCGTCATCTGAATACCAAATCTAATAGTCTTGTCTATTAGACTATTCCTTTACATATCTATTTACAACTATTGACAAACAAAGAAGGTCTCCAAATGTGTTATAAATTTGTTTAGCCAGCTTGGCAAATTGTTCAATAGATTCAGATTATAGTTCAGCCTTGAACCAGCAATAACACGGCATTAGTGTAATTGGACGATGAGATCTCAACAGGGCTAGATCATAATTGCATAAGCTAATATAATTGCCGATGTGAACCACTACTTACGGGGCAACATAGCTGTTAACAAGAGTGAAATATATCTTCCAGAACCTCCTTTCTTTCATAACACGTGGGCACAATTCATATCTTAACTTTGAAATTTGCTGCAAAAGAGTAATTACTAATTAGTTGAACATTAGTAACTCATTCTTTTAAGCAAAACAGAAGCATCTGATTAAGTACAAAAAAGTAAAACATAAAAATTTAGATAAAACAATATATCTCTGTTACTACATTCTTTTTTTTTGTAGAATTAGAATAAGCTTTCCTGTTGCTACAAAATTAAACCGTGACAAACACTGATGCCCTAGGGTATTCCTTCACAAATTATATCCTTGACAATTTTTAACACATTTCGCCTAATGGATAAAGCTCTCTGCCACACATTTTGGCCAAATTATGGAAATACTTCATTATTTTCAGAAACAACTTGTCTTTTAAGAGCAATGCCTTCAGATTCTAAAGCCAGTTGCAAAGTTAAAGAAACTAGTTGTGCACACGATCCACGTTTAAGCTTTAAATCGATATAACATGGACTAGAAAATCGAATTCAGAAGTCAATCGCATATTAAAAAAGAAAATGAACTAGCAATTTTTTATTCTACGTAATCGAAGATCAAACCAAGAAAACAAATGAGTAGATAATAAAATTATTAACAACTCAAGGCATATTTTCTTTGACGAGCAATGAGATCCAATAAAGGGGTTCAAAAGATGAGATCAAAAATTATTTTGTAAGTAAAGAATCATCCAAGAAGAGTACATTCCAAGAAATTCGAACTACCAAAAACAAAAAGCAATAAATCTTCCATTGAAAACAAAGAAGAAGAAGAAGAACAAAATAAAGATAGAAACAAGAATCAAACTATATTTGGACTAGTTTAAGAGTAGCAGAGTGAAGAAGAGGGAAAATTGACCTTAACAGTAGTGAGGACCAGAGTAGCGTGTTTCTCCTGCCATTCCGTCAGATCTTTCCTCACATTCGACGCCGTCGTCGGCGCATCCGGTTCAGACTTCTCCGGTTCATCTAAAACAGCGAAATTACAGTGTCATCAAAAGAATTGAAAATTAAAAAAGAAAAAAAAAAGAAAAATCAGATCGGCATTGCAATGCGAACCGAATCGATCACCTGACCTTGGAAAGGAAAGCTCTGGAAAGTGGTGGAAGTGAGTCCCTTGACAAAGTCGGTGAGATCGTCGGTGATCCCGAACTTGAGCAGGTCCGACGGCGACGGCGAGGCCTCCGCCGCGGAGGAAGACGGAAATGTGGCGGCGAGGGAGAGCTGAGAGAGCTGAGGGGGAATGGCGATGATGTCGGAGGATGAGAGGGAGGACTTGATCTGATCGGCCTGCTTGAGCGCCGCCGTCTTGAGGAGATCGGCCTTCTTGGAGGCCTCGGCGGCCAATTCCCTGGATCTCTGGGCGGTCTCGGAGACGAGGTCGGAGATGTTGACGGAGGAGTTCCTCAGGGTCTGAGATTTCTTCGCCGCTTCCTCGGCGAAATTCTTCGCTCGCTTCCATAAATCCTCCATTCTTGTTCTTGATTTTGTTTCTTTCTTTCTCGGTTGCTCGTTTTACTTTTTGTCTAATTCTGGATTTGGTGTTGGTGGTGATTGGCTTGGCTGTTACTATTTTTGCTCGAGAATATGAGAATTAGGGCAGTTTGGTAATTGTATATTTTAGAAAAAATTGTTATTATTGTGAGAAAAAAATAACTGTTATAAAAAGTAATTGAATATTTAATAAATTTTAATTATATAAATATTGATTTTATAGGTATTATAGGTATTATAAAAATTTTATTAATTATATTTTAATGTGATTATCGTAAAATTTAAAAGTTAAAATTATTTTTAAACTGTTTCTGATTTTGACTATAAATTCTTCAAAAATTCTTTAAGAATTATTTTTTATGATTTTTACTAAATATAAATTTCAGCTGTGAATAATTAAAAAATTGATTTTAGGCTCTAAGAATCACTACTAAACATATATTTATGCTTGTGTACCTTGGTCTTAACAGGAAGTTGTTTAAATAGGACAGCGTTTTACCTACCTAAATTGCCAAAATCACTATTAAATGATATGGGATAAAATCATTTTAATACTTGTTATATTTAAACATACTCTTTATGCGATATGTTTTTTTATAATATTAAATTAGTATCTCAACATTTCTTAAAAATATATTCTTAATACTTTGAAATTGATTTTTAAAACGTAAATAACCTTAATACCCTTTCATTTACTTAGCCAAAAATTAATAAATCTTAAAAAAAATTATGAAATTTTTTATCTCGTTGCTTTCTTTAAAATATTTTAGATTTTAAAAAAAAAAATATTAATTTCTATGTAATTAATGGATAGTTTAGATTGCATGTCTTAAAACCCAAATTTAAAATATTAAAAATATATTTTGAAAAATGTTAATGTATTATTTTAATATTATCAAAAAACGTGTTTCGCTCTCTATATATAATTATATATATTTCTTTTATGAAAATTTCAATACCCATTGAGATTGTGTGGGCCACGAGGAATTTTAATGCGCCGTTTTGCGTTTTGTTTCGACTAAAAAGCTAAAAAGGCATCAAAATAAGAAACGACAATTAGAGCAAACAAGATGTAATCTAAAAACGACACCAATAAGAAAATCACAATTGACAATAGAAGGGGACGACATCGAAAACAAAACACGAAAAACTATAATGAAACGAGAAAAACTGAAAACGAACGACAAGAAATGGAAAATTCAAAAGAAGAAACGGCGGTAACACTAAAACCATATGAGCTGAAAGACAACCACCACGAGAAACGATAATAACGTGGAATGACATGCACTGGATAAGCAACAGCCATGTAAAAAAAAAAATAGAAATGAAGCATCGGAATAAGAAACTATAATAACTCAAAAAACGACAATAAAAATGGCATCAAATAATGAAGGGCAATAACTAAAAGTGACAAGCACAGAAAAGCAATGATAATAACATCAAACCACAATAACAGGGAAATAGCAATAAGTAAAAACGACAGCAACATCCACAGCGACTTGGCAACTATCTAAGAAACGACGATAACGTAAGAACGACATCATTTAGAAAAACGGCAAATCCCTTAAAATGACAGCGAACTTAAAATCATAAACGCATACACGACAATGACATCGAGAACTATTTAAGAAATGAAAATAACCCATGAATGGCATTACCTTGAGGTGGATGAAAATGACAAACGCTGAGACTATTAGCTTTTAGGGGACTTCTGTAGTATGTAAGCAGGAAAAGAATATTAATTTACTAAAATTTTATGATACCTAGCTATCAAAGAAAACTTCGGATATATATATATATATATATATATATATATTCCTTCTGAACCTATGTATTAATTATAATTTATTGCTATGTGTCTCTAAATTTTAACATATATTATTTTTTTTTCTCATGTTTGGAAAGTGTTAACCACCGGCCACTCCATTCAATTTCATCTAAGATCTAGATAGAACCAAATTTAAAAACTTACCCTGTATTATAGTTTTTGTCACATTGTACCCTTAGTTAAGCTTCAAAATATGACATTCTCAACGCGTGTAAAAGTTTTGAAAATCTTTATAAGAAATAGATATGTATCAAGTTCTGAAGTTGGTGGCTTGGTTTTTCTCCCATCAAGAATATTCTTAATCAAAACTTTCTTCAATCAATAGCAAATAGGAGCCTTTTCACAGGAATGAAAAGCTAAGAGGACTTGAGTTGGAAAAAAAAAATCTCAAAATTTTGTTGTTGGAGAAAACTTCAACCTGATTCACTGTCCGAAATTGAGTATAAAAAAAATGATACAAAAAGACATTTTTCAACCTTTTTCATTATATTGCTGAGTGTTAAAATATAAAATTTATAGTCGTCTAAAAAAATTTTGAAAATTTATCTTTTTTAAAAAAAAATTAAAATTTATGGGGCGATACAGCGATAAGCACCACATATAGAAAGATTTAAAAAAAAAAAATTTAAATGAAGAAGATATTTAAATTGAAATTTATAAAAATCGAAAAAAAATAATAATAACAGTGCGTGTTTACATTGCGGGGACTGAGTCGCAAAAGCTAAATAAAATTGGAGAGAAAAATTTATCCTTAAAAACCAAGTTGGCGTCCTTCAGAACTTCAATCATCATGAGAAATTTCTACCAAACAAATTTTAAATATATATAAAACATAATCTTATTAGCTAGTCATCTCGTACAAATAGAAACAAATAGAATCATTAATAATTGTTATATGATTTGATGTAGTATATAAAATTTAAAAATCACTATTATATATACAAAGCTACTGCGAAATCACGCTATTCTTAAAATGTTTCAAAAATTAGTTACATTTTAAATTTCTTCTTATAAATTATTTCTGTGTAATCTTTTACTTTCTTCTATTATATATCTATATCGACAAATTTCATGCAAAATTAAAGTTTCGCCCGAACAAACAATTATTTATTGGCTTTTAAGCAAATCACATCGTTTATGGTGCTGCTGCTAATCCGATTAATAAACATGCATGGTATATGCTTTCACTACTACGTGGAAGACAACGGATTGATTGCGAACTTCAAAACTCTACGTCCAATAACTTCTGGGGAAAATGAAAACAAAATTTCATGCCCACGAACATGTTATAGTATCCATGTCAAGCCAGTTAATTAGAAAAAAAAAATTTATAATGATAAAAGTAGTGATGTTTAACTATCGCTCTGATGTATTCCAATCAATTTAATCAGTGGCAAATAGCGGGTACAATATGTTGGATCATCAAATAGCCAAGTTTTAGATTATTCTACTTAATTATGTGCTAAAAATAATTGATACTTGATGATGATTAAGAATGTTGACTATTGAGTATGGTTAGATTATATGTTAACTTAATCTTGTTAAGAGAGAATAGAGAATTTGGTCAGATTATTTCAGTCGGCAAACTTAATCTAAACTTTAATTATATGGCATAATTTCCTTAGGGGAATGATCGTACCTATAATCACATATTGAAAATGCTCCTTTCTACATTAATTAGTGTCTTAAACATTAGATTAGTGGTGAGCTGTACTCGATTAATGTGAATGCTGACATGTACTTTACATAGCATTACTACTGTAATATTCCATTACCATCATGCAATTTAGGTCACACGAGAAGACCTCCACCCAATTACCAACCAAGACGTGACTATGATACACACACACACACACACACACACACACACACACACACACATATATATATTTATATATATATCTATATATTTGCATGATGGGAATTGCAAATATCACCATTAACATTAAAAGGCATACATATCTAGTTAATTATATATCTATTGATCTAATTATGCCACCGATGGCTGCAGTCTGGCTGTACCCAATTGAAATATATGTTAGAGGACTACTAATAACCAATACTAGAGATGGAAAATCACTTACACATTTCTACCAACTTGTATGTTTTACGTTGACGGTTTTACTCATCTACCAATCTTGACACCTAGCATATATAACAATTTGGGATTGATTTTTTGTAGGCCATAAAAGTGATTCTGGGAGAATTTCAGTAAGATGATTATTGGAGTTTGGTAAACCTACTTTTTTAGCAAGATTATTTTATAATTTGTTTGTCTTAGAAAATAATCTTTAGAAGCAAATCTGTCTCATAACTAAGGGTGTGAATTTATCGCTAAACTAAAAGTATAATAGAAAAAAAGCGTTCACAACTAAATATTTAAAGTTATTAGGTTATATGAGACCTTTAGGCGCACATAATAATTAAGTAGGTTGAACTGATAATTGATGATATGGCTCCGCTTTTAGTAGTAAATGAATTGACTTTTTTTATAACTTTTATTTTTTTCACATCCCTAGTTTTGTGCAAATTTTTTGTTTATAAAGTTCAAAAACCTCACAAATGGATCAAAGTTTTTTTTTTTCTCGATTAAACGCCCTGGCTGACAAGGTACATGTGCAACACGTACGGCAAGCAATACAAGCATCGTGTCTACGGACAAAACGAAACACACCCACTTTTAGTACAACACAAACAAATCTTGTTTACTACAATCTCAATTATCACATTACATTAATATATAATTGGGTTCCACCACCAAAAACAATAATATTCGTTCGTTACTTGTGAGACCCCAGTTTCGAAACATGTTGGGCTCTGTAACCTCATTTGACTAGTACTAAGTACCAACAACAAAGTTCAAATCTACTACACATAACATGAGAACATAACAATTCTTGAGAAATGCCGACATAGTAAAGGCGTTTGGTAGAGTCAAAGTTAGTAGCAAATTTAGCAAAATGTCGGCCACAAAAGTGAGCTAATTAATTAATTTTTAGCTCGACACATTCCTCGTTTTCCTAATATTACGTACAACAACATTTCTTTTTAATCTTGAAAACTGTAGTGTATTCCAAAAGTAGTACTTTTTGGATCATAATATCTTTAAAATATATATTATGCAAAAGGCAGGTTTCATGGAGTACGATCACGAACCGGGACGGACTTGTTGTGTATGGGACGCCGTCGTCTGACTCGCGAATAGTCCATGGTGAAGAAATTTGATTCGTCGCCGGTTCCCTCCGCCGTCGACCATTCTTGCCATGTCCCTTTGCTTCCATGCACTACCGCTACCACTTTTTGTTCCTTATTTTGGTGCTTGTCGCCTACAAAAGTTGATCATGTTTCGTTTATTAGAGGTAAAAGAAACGATAAAATAGTACACAACAAAATAGGAACTTAACGTTGGGTTTGGAATATATAATGTGTGTGTGTGTGTGTGTGTATATATAAGGAGACTACGTACAAGTGGAGAAGTACTGTATATATCTATATCTATATCTATACGCACTTAAACTCTAGATCATCTTAGTCCTATGTCTATCAAGTATCAAGATATTATTAATTCATGTATTTAGATCGTACTATAATGCAAAGAGTACTATCGGTACCTATAGAGCAAGATTTTATATATACACATATATTTATCAACTGGACTAGTATAGGGGAAGTAATCTACAATATGGTTTCACTAAAAAGATCAAGCATCATCACAAGAAGAAGAGGAAGAAGAGCTACTAGAAGAAGGAATAGACTTTGTAAGCAGAAAGAGAAGTTGTGTAAATATATACTTGAGGTCGTTAATATATAATATATATAGTTACATAGACGTACGCTAAGCACAAGTATATATATATATATATATGTATGTATGTGTGTGTTTGTATATGTGTGTGTGTGTGTGTGTGTGTGTGTTTTCATGAATAATGATCACCTAGGACGTCTTTCTTCTTGTTAGACTTGGAGTCTGAAATTGCCCGCCCTACAACCTGGTTTTCAGATGAAAAACATTGTTATGATTTGGTGTATATGCATGAGAAGATTCTTCTGCGCTTTTGGTAAGGATTTTCTTACGCTAACTTCTTCATTGATTCTAAGCTTCCTTGAGAATGTAGGTACATCAGAAGGCTGCACTAGTTCATTTTTTGCTGCTGATGAAGAACACAAAAGCATTATTTAGGATACGATTTCATTATTACCATTGTATGGAAAGAGCCACTGCAGAGAGAGAGAGAGAGAGATGATATATACCATGTTTAGAAGAAGACTGCAGCAATGGAATATGCAAGGAAGAGCATGGGGTAAACAAAGCAGAGAAGAGAATACATATCACAGTGATGAGTACTGCCATTAACCGCACCATTTAGTACTAATTTAGGTGAGTAAGACTTTGATCAATGAGACACTTACTAATTTTATGGGTTTAGGCTGGAATTTATATCAACGGAAGAGAGAGAGAGAGAGAGAGAGAGAGAGAGAGCATACACAAAGCACAAAGCGAAGAGTTCCAACACAAGTGGATGAAAACTGTTAAAATTCCCTTTTAAGAAGGCCTCACTCCTTTATAATTAAAAAAAAAAATGGGAGTGAGAGAGAAGGAAAAAAAAAAAAAAAAGTTTACAAGATTTTTGTCAGATTCATACAAATCACACTATTTAGGTTGCTGTTTTTGTTATCTACTACAGTAGCGGTGGGACCCCTTGGTTTCTTCTCTTGCCACTGCCAGCAATTCTCATATTATGTGTTGCAATTCTATTATGTATTGCAATGTTGCAATACACATAAACACATAATCCTCAAAAGTAACTTTATCCTTTCTACCCAATGGTATTGGAGAATTCCAATATGACGTGTTTTGGTTCTGTCATACATTATTCCTACTTCCGCATAGCTAAAATGTTCTCCTAAAATGTAATAACATCACTCATTACAGCTCATGTAGCACAAACGGAAAAACAAAAAACAAAAAAAAAAAAGCATTCAATTTCGTAAGTTGATTTATGGTACATGTGTAAGCACGAAAGAAAATGATAAGATGGGCATCTATATATATCTATAGCTATATAAAGAAGAGAGAATGATGTGAAATGAGTTTTGTTCTTCAACCTCTAATCCAATGGTCACCACAAATCAATTCTTTTTTTTTATTTTAAATACAATGGTCAAGATTTCTCCACATAGATTAGGTATTTTTCTTACACCTCATGCTTCAATGTATAAAGAAGTGAAAATGAAGAGTAATGAAATGAGTACTTTAACCTCTTTTCCTACCATTATATTATTTTATTGTTTCATTTTATTTTCTGTAACCTTGTTTGCGTAGCTTTTTGAATTTGAATACAATTGTTCAACTTTTTATTCTAATACTGTTAATATATTAATAATATTTTATGCTAATATATTTGATCTTTTACATTAATATTACTTTATATTATATTAATATATGTATCAAATATTAGATATGTTAATACATTTAAAGTGCATTTGCTAATATATTTATTGGTTGGGATATTATGATAATATTAATTGAATTTTAATATTCATTTTTAAACATAAACCCAATAATTTTAACTGTTTGGTACATTAATATTCTTATAATTGACTAATAATATTATGTAAATGCTAATATTAACACGAATATCAATTAGTGGAGTCAACATTTACTTAACACTCTATTTTTATGTTAACATTTTTCTTCACAGAATATTAAAAAGATTATGCCAATTACTAATGTTAACAGAATATGAATAAAATTATTACTTCAATCTTTTTTTTTCTCTATGTTTGGACAATGTGTTTTTTTTTTTTTTTTTTACTTGAAAGTACAAAGTGTCGTAGGCACAATCCGAAATTAGTACCTATAGAAAAACCAATACTCTAGGGTGTAAATCATTGACAAATAAATCACGGGAGAAATAAGAAAATAGGCCAAGACTTAAGATGAATTAAAATTAATAGGCTAATAGTTTACATAAGTTAATAAATAGGCCAAATTACTGTTTTCGTCCATAACTTGTCTGGTTATGAACCATAACATAACCAGACAAGTTATTGTCCATTATTCACGGTTTTTGTCCATAACTTGTCTGGCTATGAACCATAACTTGACAAGTTTGTCTATAACTTATCTAGTTATGAACCATAACTTGACAAGTTATGGCCTATTAATTTCTATAACTAAAAGTTTGCCTATATACTTTCTTAAACTTTTCATATTGGCCTATTTTCTACTATTTCTGATAAATCAACCTAGCAAAGTATGTAGTGACATTTTTTAGGGCCCGCTTCAAATCAGATAGTTTGAAATAAAATTCAAATTTTTTGGAGAAAAAACAAAGAAAATTGCTGAATTTATCTTTAAAAGTGAATAGATCTGGATTTTTACCCTTTAGTACTTTGATTAGTACATTTTTGTTAATATAGTTATTTGACTAAAAATAATACTAATCAAGATTAAGGACTAAAAATTAAGACCCGTGTATTTTTAAGATATATTTGTCAAGATTTCTTGATAAAACACTGTAATAAAACCATTTGAACCGAGATTTAAATTTCTTTACTAAACATGCTCTTATACAGTGTGAAGTCTATAACTCTTTTTATTAATAAAAAATAAAAGCATTATAATTCGAGTCTTGATAGATGCACGCGCACCCATCTAACTACTTAAACTAATCTCACGTGGCAATTTTAGGTCGTTACATTAATACAAAAAAGTTGACATATCAAATACTAGTTAGATATAGAAACAGGATTAACTATTGTAATGTTCCGTTTTATTCTTGTACGATTGTCTTTCCTACAACGCGTTTTCGTCTTCTTTTGGTTCTTTAATCAACATGTGTTTGCTTACACAGAAAGGGTTCTGAATGCAGTTTTTATTTATCCTTTCCCCTTTCTTTCTATACATGCAAATGCAATACTTGTGGGTTAAAATCGTTCATTCATGATACTAAGGTTCGTTTGATTGGAAGATTCAAATCATGTGATTCGAACCATTTTCGATTTACGTATATTTTTTGTGAGAGAAAATACTATAGAGAACCACGAATCATGATTCGAATCAGGGAACGAATCCCTCTATCAAACGCCCCCTATTATATTCAACCAACCGTGCAGACAAAGTAAACGGGAAATTATTAAAAGCCTTCCGTTTCTTTTTTCTTGAAATATAGATATATCCTTTCGAATTTAAAATTTACTTTATATTCTCCCTTCCCCACTATCCCTTAGTTGTTTAGTTAGAGAAAAAAAAAATTGTGTAATTTAGTGAGATTTAAAAGATATCTTAAACTCAAAAGAATTTTTTGTATTTCATAAATTTACGAAGGCATCAATTAAAAGTCAGGTCTAACATTTAAATTTATTTACAACTAATTTTAAGTTTTTGCATTTTATAAATATATGAAAGCATTTATAACAAATGCGGGTTTAATATTTACATTTATTTACGAACAATTATATAGATCAATTAGCCAAAGAGTAATTTTCTCATCTCAGGTAGTACAAAATTTGATATGATCCTACCGAACGACAAAATTCCCTTGGGAAGAAATTTACAAATAAGTGATTTATTTTTCTCGGTAGTATTTGACCATGACTGAACTGTTGAAGATATGATCACAGAGAGCCAATACCATGTAGACAATTAGCCAAAAAAAAAAACCAACAAACCCCTGGCAGTTTCGAGAGATGAGAAAATTACTAACTTACGAATACATAGATCTTAATTTTTACCTGTTACTCTTGATTAATACTCTTTTAACAAATATAATTATTACACTAAAAGAATATTAAGGGGCTAAGTATTTATCTTCTTTCCCCTTTAGAAAATTACTTGATATATAACACGGGTCGATATTCAATTGAGGCCAGCCCTTCAAAATTGACAAGGAGGGAAAAAAGTGCTTTTATTACGACATTCATTGAAATAAAACGCGAGTTTTCTTATTAGATGTTTTGATTCTTTTGAACAAGAGGCACCCTCAAAGCAGTATTGTAAGGTATATTTATAAACTATGGGCAAACCAGTAAAGATAATTGAGCAATGGATGACATACATGGGTTGTGGAAATTGGTGCAGATGGGAAGGGTAAAAAAATATTGCTTACACCGCAACTACTGGCATGATGATGATGATGATGAAGAAGAATAAGAAAAGCAAGAAACTGCAAACCTAGTGCACATTACACACCAATACACAGGGAGAGGTGATGTGTATAGCAATAATATGATCAAATAACATTAAGAAAATTTTGACTTTAAAAAAATATATATAGATGGGGGACCAAAGGAATTAGAATCTACAGCATAGAATGCCTTGCCTCCAACCCCTATGTTTCCGGAAATGTCTTCGGTCGGCTTTTGCCATTCTAACTGGACTGCTGTTCCATTCAGACTGTAATCTGCATGACCAAGAACAGAAAAACCGTTTTGATTTGAAATGTTCAAAGCCAAATATGGATCAAGAACTAGAAAGATGGTTGCTAGTATTTACACGGGGAAGGCAAAGGAACGAGTGCTGGTTGTGCTGCTGTCTGATCGAAGAGAGATGCTGCCCGAATAAGGTATAGGCCCGGAATAATTTATGCGACCTGACAAAGGCCCCGCCGCAGAGAAACTGGACTCTCCCACACCGTATTGGAAATGGCCCGAAACAACCTGTGAACCGGATATCCCATCTACAACCATGGGTGTATCTGGAGTTTCACAACATAATGTGTCAGTACTTGGCAGACCCTCCTCTCTGGCCGTGACATGTTGAAGAGAACTCGAAACTTTCTGCAACCCGGAAGTATCATCGTTGACCGATGAAGTATTGGGAGTTTCAACGCAAGTACAGACACCATTTTGAGGAACCTCCTCTCTCGCTACTTCATGTTGAGCGTTACTTGGAACAATTTGTGCGTTGGCACTTCCATCTTCAACCACGGACATATTTTGAGTTTGACCACATTCATGGACGGCATTTTGGAAACAATCCTCTCTGGTTCCCGTTAGAGGTGACGAATCGTGTTGAACTTGGCTCGAAACAAACTGCATATTAGTCGTCACGTCGTCAACTGTGGAAATATTTTCAGTTTCAAGGCGTTCAGATATGCCATTTTGAGGACACTCTTCTTTGGCAACAGGTACAGTTGCTAAAGATCTGAAATCAAAAGTAATCCTTCTTTTCTCCACCTTACTATTGTAAGCCAAGTCATTAGGAAGACTGCTGCCACTTTTTGATTCTTTAGCTTCAGAAACGGGAACGGGTATTGCCAATGCTTCCTCACTGCTATTACTCAACTTCTCAGCTGCCAAATCGAAACCCGGACTGATTGTGTTTGTTGTTTCACTTGCTTTGTCCCTTGATATCTGCATTGAAGACGCAACCAAATACATCATAATCTAGACTCTAGAACATAAAAAGTTTACAACTTCGAATTCACTTCCAGCAAAAATCTTTCTCAAGTCGCAGCATAAAAAAAACAGTTTTGCCGCAGATAAGTACAACAACCTCCAAATTGTCATGTCAGAAAAGTAATATAAGAAATAAAAAATTTAATATTTGGGTAACTGTCAAAATCCTTTTATGACCCTGACATTACAGCTTCTTGTAAGTAAAATTATTGCAACATTAAACACTACACTTAAATCCTGAACTCCTTCATTTCACAACCATGAAATGGTGCATGAGCTAGCCAAATAAGATTTCATCGAGCATATTGGCTAAGAGATGCATACCTGAACTTGCGCAGCCGCATCACCATCCCAACTAGGAGACCAGGGGTGAGAATTATCCGCTCCCAACTCTTTCATCAGAATTGCATTCTCAGGAAATACCTTATCTTTGGAAATATCATTTTCAATCTTGTCTGTTGCATCGCAATTTCCTTCACCTTGCTGCATAAAATCCTTGGGCTCAAGAACATTAATGAACTCCTTTTCTGATTCAGTTTTCGTCAAAGAATTCAAACCATTTGGACTGGCAGCACCAATATCTACACGTCCTTTGTTGAGTTGTGAATTTTGATCCTGATCAGGAAAAACAAAGGTGCAAAGACTTTTCATATCTGCACCACTCTCAAACAAGATATTGTCCAGGGCAGGTACTCCCTCATCGATGCAGATATCCTTGACTGAATTGTAGCTACTCTCTCTGTAACAAACTTGGAATTCTGGCATTTCACATTCTGTAACACTTTTGTCAGTGTAATCGTCCGATCCCTTTTCTAATGATTCTATTTCCAGTGAAGATTTAGCAAATGGAACCCCAAAGTTTTTGACTTCATATTCCTTGCAATTTTTGAAATTAACTTCGGATCCAGCCACGCCATCTCCATCACCCATCACATAGAGTAATTGAGTTGTATCCTTCTCATTGTCCTTAAAAGCACTCGCGCACCTATTTTGAGTTTCCTTTGTAACATTTCCTGACTTTAACCCAATGGAGTCGTGAGAGAGGTCATTGTAGCCAAATGATTTGGGATCAGACTTGTGGCCTAGGGTTATGTGGCCGAACACCGGTTCTCTTTCTGCAACACATCAGAATTCCCAAGTTGACGAACTTTGTAAAGGTAACTTGAAAATACATCAAAAGTTTTACATCAAAACTAAAAAGATTAGTCAAAAGGCCAAGAGAGTTATTTCCCATCTAACTAACAGAAGGAATTCTTCAATAAACACAAGGGTACTAATTTTAATGCCTGACACCATAAATAAAGAAGTCAAATGTTACTTACCAAGTTTCATAGTTTATATATGGCAAATGACCGGAGAATCTTCAGAGCTATTCAAGCATGGATTCTGCCCAATAAAATGCATGAAGCTAGGTTAAAGGCAACTAAAGACGACCAACTTTGAATAAGAACAAATATTTATAAAGATACTTTCTTTCATCACTAGCTCTGAATTAACAAAATTTAATTAGCCTAAAGTAAAGATGTGGCACAACACAAAAGGCAGACATGGAACCACAAAACTCGTCACATTGACAGCGAGCGGTTGAGAACAGTGGCAAACAACAAAGAAATATACAACCAGACTTCTGCTACAATAATTGACACCCACTATCAAAAATAAATAAATAAATACTATTACAAAGTAATTCGTTAGCAAACTGAGTTATGGGCAGTTTCCATGGCTGGGTATCTAATTTTTTTATTTGTTTTATATGGAAGAAAAAGGGTTTAAAAACGATGGTGATGGCGTATTACAACTAAGAAGCAATATAGATCAACCAAAATATTAGAAAAAAGAAACACAAGTACTTAGCCATAATTTGCAGAGAAAAAAAAATCCCAATTCGCAACCACACTTTACAAACCAAACTAACTATATAATAAACAATAAGATTAACAAAAAAGTTTCAAGTATAGAAAAAACATTGAAAACAGGTGAGTGAATGTACTAGAACCCGTCTAGCTTCATTGTTGTTCTTCCAAACAACCCCCCTAACCAAAAGAAGAAAAAAGGGAAAAATAAAAAGAGGACGGACAAATAAAATGGCTCCAAGGGAAAAAATTTCGGCAAACAGTAGGGAATCTAAAGAGTCAGTTTCTCAGTGTGCAAAATGACGGGAAAAAATTGGAACTTTATTGAAAGCTTGAAATTATTGCTCAAAATTTTCAATCAAAACACAAGGCAACAAAACAAAACAAAGGTCGTCTTCTTACAAAATAACTCCCATCTTACTGTCAATTATATTTAAATAAGAAAAAAAAACTCCCATCTTTTTGTCCAGTAGCGATGATTATCAGAGCTAACCCTTTAAAAAAGAGAACCCAGACTTAAAAAAACAAGAAAAAAGTATGAGCTATAGTAGAAGTAGAAAAGTCGGTAAAAACCAAAACGAGAGAATAACAAAGATCTAAATCAGATCCCAAAACACAAAAACAAAAACCCAGAAAGAAATTTAATTCAAACAACTAATAGAACGAAAACATATTTGCGAAAATTCTTAGTACCTTCAGGACCATAAAAGATTGGTTTTGCAGTTTGCACCTTTCTCTGTCACCTTAAGAATCGCTGCAACCAAACATCACAACTTCAGAAAACCCAGTAAACAAAAGCTGAACTAAAAACGAAAACGAAAACAAAAACAGAGAAAAGAAAGAAAACCCTTTTAGCCCATGTTCTAGTAATCGTAATCCTGGCAAGTTCTTATTTTATTTCTTAAAAAAAAAAAAAAAAAACCCTTTTAGCCCATGTTCTAGTAATCGTAATCCTGGCAAGTTCTTATTTTATTTCTTTAAAAAAAATAAAAAAAAATAAAAAAAACCTTGATTTGTGGAGGAGAAAAGATAGAGAGCGTAGATACATAGAGCAGGTGAATTAAAGAGACGATTGGATCAGGGAACGAGAAAAGAGAGTGAAACTGAAAAGGAAAATAAATTTTGAGCAACAAGATGACGGAGATTTTGTATATAAACGTAGTAAAAAAATAATAATAAATGGAAAAAAACTGAGGACACCGCTTTTTCCCTAACTCTCTCAGCAATTAATTCTCTCCCAGAGAGAGAGAAACAAACGGCTTCTTTCAATTAATTAAGCATTCATTGTGAAAAAATAAATAAATAAATAAACCATCTCTTTCATCTCCCACCTTCTCTCTACTATACAAACTCATTTAATTTCACCACCAAATAACTTCCTCTTTCTATCTCTCTCTCGCTCTCTCACTCTTTCTCTCTCATGCAGATTGCAGACACAGTGTCAGAAAAACACACCATTTCCTTCACATTTATCGGCCTGTCCTCCACATCTCTGTTTTCCGTCACTTTCCCGCGAATCCTTTGGCTCCTCCAAAAAAAAAAAAGAAAAAACCAAACCAAAACAAAAACAAATCTCCTCTTTCCTTTGTCCCCGCTCCTCGGAGAAAATCGCTACGAAGCGCATCAGAGTTGCTGTTAAGAGAAGAAAAGAGAGAGAGAAGGCTCTGTTTTGTTTTGGTTCTCTGTTTCTGTCTGTATTGGCCGGAAAAGTACGGCGAAATGGGTTTTAGAGAAAAAATAAGGAAAAAAAAAAATTTTGTCAGAGTGGGGAAAATCAGAGGAAGTGAACAAAAGAAGGATCTGTGAGAGAGAATTGAGCTGGCTTTGCTTTCCGTTGACTAATACTATCCTTCTCGTCATCATTTCATCGCTAAGCTCATTAATCAATTTTTTAAATTTTTTTTTTCTTCTTCTTTTTTTTTTTTTTTTTTTAGTTTTTTGTGTTGTTAACTGGGTCCCAGTCCCACAACCATCTTAAGTTTCATCCCTTCCCTTCGAGGAGAAAACCCTGGTGGCTATCTTCCACGGCCGTCTTCACTGAAGTTGCCGTGAGCGCCAATTTTGTCACCCTTGGATCGATGATAGGAGGAAAAGAAACCTAATAGGCTAAGAGCCCTTCTGGATTGTTTTAGAGGCTGTTTTATTTTTTTTATTATTTTTTATTTTTTTAGAAGTTGCAGCTGGTCCGGGTTGATAAATCTTGTTTTTATTCAGCAGTTTTTTAAAATTATTGCCAAACAATAAAATTAGAGAAGTATCTTTTAGAGGCTGCTTTTATCTCTTTTTAAGAGGTTGTAATCTACTTTTGTCTAACAGTTTTTAAAAACTGCTCCGAAACAATAAAATTAGATAAATAAGTCATGAGTTGCTTTTACACAATTATATTTGTTGTTATTATTTAAATTTACTAAAAGAATCTCAATAATAAAACTTAATTCTCTTTTTAACCATTTTATTTTTATGCTAAATTAAAAATATTTTTAAATATTTATTTAAATTTTAAAATATGTTATAAATATACCATGTTAAATTTTACTCAATTATTTTTTATAATTTTCAAAATGTTTAAAGTAACAACCATGAATATTAAATTTAATATTTTATTTTTATAAATATTTAAATAATAAATTAATATATATATATATTTAATTATTTTAGTGTAAAAATATTATGAATATTAGTCTTAAAAATAAAAATAAAAATAACTATAAATATGTGTGCTAAATTACGTCAATTTTTAACTATAATACGTTTCCAAAGCAATTTTATACATAGTTTACTAAGCATATAAATTTCTGCTTCTGGTATTTATAGTAATTTTGAAAAAAATTTACTAAACACTATATGCTTTTGGTCACAGCAACTTGTAATTAACAGCATATCAACAACAAAAATTTTAATAGCACAATAATGTCAAACTAGCCCTAATACTTATGCGGTAGGACATATGATTCGTTAGAGATCGTGTTACATTGATTTAAATCTTTTGAAGTGCATATGTAGTGGATAAGGCTATTTTTCTCCACCTGTAAGAATTTCATTTTAACTGTTTGATTAATTTTTCAACTGTCTGATATGTAGTAGAAGTAGTGTCGTACATTATAAATTTTTTATATGAACATGTGTAGATCTAAACGTTAAAAAACTAGTTCAATGGTTAAAAACAATAATTTTTACTGGTATAGCAAAACAATCTTCTCTATTATAAAGATTCTCAATAAATAAATATCTTAAATTTTTTTTTTTTACTCATCAAATAAATATCTTAAATTTAATGGAATGTGAATATGTGATGAAAAATTATGGTGCGTGAATATAGGTTTGGCGGTATGAATAAAGTATATATCTTTTTCTTTTATTCTAAAAGGAAAAGGTATAACTTTTTTGACTATGCTTTTCATGGATTGAAAATTTAAAACAGGTGCTAGAAAATTTTAGGATATTTTACCAGATTCATTCTAGTTGTATTGGAGTTAAATAATATACAAAATTAACAAAATATAATGAAAAAAGATAATTTTTCTTTAAAATAATGTATGTATTGATTGTTCAATGATAAATAATTGGATTTTCATTAAGATGTACCAATTTTGCACATTATTTACTTTTATAATATGATTTATATATAGATTGGTGTTAAGAAACGTACAATATTAATAAATGTGTGTGTCTATTAACACCCATTTATTTACCTTTTACACATACATTCTTAAACCATCAATTATTTTACTTGTTACACCCTCTTAAAATTTTAAAAAAGTTCCTACAACTATATTTTTCCTATTTTACTTTTCACACACATTATTCAACCACTCCTCATTCTACTCGTTATAGCTCTCTTAAAATTTCAAAAAAGTCCATACAACTAAATTACCCCATTCCTTCAATTAAACTTTAATTTGTATCCTTTGTTCACCTGCCAACAAATAAATAACCCCTCTTTAAAAACAAATGTTTTATGAGTTTTATTTTCTATCACACTTCTTCTTATTATTATTTTTCCTTGAGAAATCCGAATGTTTTCCTTTTTTTTTTTATGTATGAACGTTTTACTTCTTTTTTTTTTTTCACAAATCCAATGTCTTACTTTTTTTAGGAATCAACATTTTGCTTATAAAGGTTGTACGAAATTGTTTTTTCTTCTAGTTGTACGTACACCCATTTTCAACAAACAAAGAAAATCTAGGAGCATAATATAAGATCATAAAAATTATTCTTGTCAAACATTAACGGGTGATTCAAAATGTCAAGATCTCAAAATAAACTGTAATATTTTTTGTGGTGTCCTAAAAAAATTACCGTACAAGAAATATATTAAGATACTATATCGAAATATTATCACTATAAAGATCAATTGTCTCCTTAGTTGCCACATTACGACCCCCAATGTTGAAACCTTTTTCCTTCTAATTTCCTGAGTCCATTGAATTAAAGCAGCTTTACCGTTAAATACTTATACATATTTAGAAACATTATCTCGTGATTTTAAAAATGTGTACAAAAAGAGAAAATAACTTATAATATCTAATTATTTTACCTCGTAAGTAATAATTTCAGTGATATAATCATATACGTACTAAAAAGAATGTTGTCCGCTTCAATAGATATTGATTTCTACAAAATTGTAAAAAAAAAAAAAAAAAAAAAAGGTTAGGAAACTAAAACTCAGAATTATATGATGTTCTTGTATAAAATGAATACCATAGTTGTAAATCTCGTAAAAATAAAAAGACCGATATATAACAAGCGATCTGTTGTAACAAAAAATGATTAAAATATCATTCGTTATGCTAGGTACAAAATAAGAAGTTTTTTTTTTTTTTTTTTCACTCACTCATTCCGTTATTAAAATTGATATTGAAGGCGCAAAAAAAAAACTTACGTATAACAGTGACATTAGAAAATCGTGATATTAGATACTACGACAAAGAAAACTATTAAATATGATTCATCATAATGTTAGATAATTATGATACTCAACGACAAAAGAACTAAAAACCCATAAAACTATGAGTTCTTCTCCTTTTTTTTTTTTTTTTCCTTTTTTGATGAATAAGCGTTCATTGAAAACACAAAGGCAGCCTTCTATACTTGCATGTAATCGTGGGTAAAAAAGTCATACAAGTTTGTGTCGAAGGTAATTACGATACCCAACGACAAAAGAACTAACACCCACAAAACCATGAGCGCAGTCTTCTATACTTGGCATTTAGTCGTGGGTAAAAAATTCAAACAAGTATGTGTAGAAGGCAATCATTTTTAAGAGAAAAAAAAATAAAAATCTAACCACGTACCTTTTTGTAGTGCGGCTCTTTTAAGAAGTCATTTATGTTCCTCTAAAAAATTAGGGCACAATAAATTTTAGAAGGCAATATATTTTCTTTTAATGGTGGGGTGTGTGTGGTGAGTATTTTTTTAAAAATATATTTTACTATTTTAATAATATTAAAAAAAAGGTGTGTACAAAGTATAAAAAAATTGTCAAACGCCGCCTTAATAAATATATGTTACTTAATACAAATGAAAACAAAAATGGTTAGTTAGCTTGTTCATTTTATATCACTAGTAAACTTTCTTCTTTCATTTATTATTTATTATTGAAAAAAATTATTCAACTTACTCTTAAAGTGCATAAATTTAAATTTTTATCCTTACGGTTTATCAATATTCTTTTGACTAATATAATTATTTGATTAAAAAATATATAAATTAAGAATAAGAAGTGTAAATCAAGACACATATAAGGATATTTGTCTATTTTCTTTATTTACTATTATTGTTGTATAAATAAGTCGTGAGAATTTATAGTTTATTTGGTTCGTACTTTTAAATTAGTGATTTTGATACATTTAGAGTGATCGGTGGAAATTTTTTTTTATTCAAATATTTCATGAGAGGAAAACAGTTAAGAGAATCAAAATTATATATTTAAATATATCAACCAAACGGGTTTAACGGGCACTTAAGTTTATCACTTTAGATGCGACCGCAGGGTATCAAAGCCGCGCTAGAAATCTGAAGCGGGCTTTTCTGGGATCATGGTAATGACTTTGATTGGATCACACGTGTCAGATGATTGTGCTGTTTTAGCTAACGTACGCCGGGAGGATCGGATACTACACCTTTTTTGTCGGTATTTGGGGGGGCTATATATAACGGAGCGGACATTAAAGTAATTTTGTTAGATTGTGGGTGTGAAGGAGTACTGTGTAGGACTTGCACGTACATTTGTAATTGAAAATTTTTGGGGCCAATGATTGTAAAACGAGGAATTAATTCTGGCTCCACACAGAAAAAGTTTCAATAGAATAAACGGGACTTTTGACATTGTGCTTAATTTTTTTCTTCTTTAATCCTGTATGTATGGACGAAATTTCACTTAATATTATTTCTTTCAATGATGGACATCCCAATATTTGTATATTTAATTGGTTAAAGTATATTGACTAATAATAAGTTGTTCAATATCGCCTAAACTTTACTACTCTTATTCTAGTGAGTGCTTCTCAAGTTGTAAATATTTTATTGGGGTTGTTTGTTTGAGTAGTTGTCTTTTACTTTCTATAAAGGCGATGCTGTTTGCGTCATATATGCATTGTTTATTGTTGATGTATTTTTATTTTTTATTTTTTTGTAATAACAGAGGTAGGTTTTTCATGTTCGAATTTTGTTTTATATATTTAAACCGTTTGACTTATTTCTCAACAGAATAAGTATATGTGTATTGTTATATTTGTTTCTTTGCAATGTTGTGTTTGCCTTAGTGCTATCGATTAACGGTTCTCGATCTATCAAAAGTATTCCATAAATTGTAAAGATATTATTTAAAGAGCTATATGTGTGCTCGAAACTAGGTGTACTGTCATTTTTCTTCTTGAGCGTCATTCTAATTTACTAGTTGAACCCATCATTGTTGATGTTTGAGACACCTTATATCCTAGGGTCATCAAGTTATTGAATGAAAATATCCATTAAAAGAAAAAGCCTCTTAGAACATTAGTAATTAGCTCCTTATAATATCCTTTGTTAATCATTAGGATTTATTTCTAAAAAAAAAAACCTCGATTGTCATGTGTTGAATTGCTCCCCCCACCTTGCAATGTTGTTTTAGTTCACTATAAGCCTTTTCTACCGCTCTGAGTTGGAGCACACATTTTTTAACTTAATTATTTACCACCTCAAAAGTTGGATGATGAGAAATGCCCTTAATTAGGGAAAAAAAAATGGATTAGAAACATAATAAATATTGTTTGGCTTCTATCATCCCCGTAACTCGAATTGAAGCTTTAACAAATATCATAATTAATGTTTAAACATATGCTACTCATATAATATGTACGAAAGATTGTGTAGAGCAAACAACCGAAATCTATTTAGATGATTGAGTTCCCTGCCCCTTATTATTGAAAGAAAAGGTGAAATCTTTACCACCTTTTTATCAATGTCCAAAGTTAATCCAATCCATGCAGTTGATGATTTCATCATGTTAAAACTTGTATTGCCGAACATTATTTGCTAAGTTTCAGTGCTTTCTCAAGTTCATATAGCCAAAACCCCTCGTATTGTTTTTTTTTTTTTTTTGGGGGTCTTAAAATACCTTAAAAAACTAATTAATTGAGCTATTACACTCCTTTATGTTGTTCCATTGACATGTGATAGGTTTTGTTAAAATATAAAACTATTGTTGACCCACCTCCTAATAGTTTAAGCTTTTGGGATGGATTGGTAAACTACCGTAGTATCAGAGCGGGAGGTCCTGAGTTCAAACCTCCGTAATTGCACTCTTTATCCCCATTTAAATTGTCATCACGTGTTGGGTCTTTAATATATCTCGGGCTTAAATATTCACGTGTTGGACTTTTCAATTAATTTATCCACACGATTGCTCATTGTTTAGTCCACACGTGAGGGGGAGTGTTAAAGTATAAAACTATTGTTGACCCACCTCCTAATAGCTTAAGCTTTTCGGATGGATTGGTAAATTAACAAGTTCTAATATAATTTTTTTTTTTTAAATAATGGATAGTTAGTTGTAACTTGCCGACTTCATCTTCCTCGAGTTAAGCATATAATATATATATATATATATATATATATAGATGCATGTATTACACATACATAATTGTTCATAGTTCTAAAACTTTAATAAAAAATTAACTGGGCATGACAAATGCCGTCACGTACTAGGAGTAATTTTAATGGCTTGTCTTTTCCATGGCGTTAGTTGTTATATATATTGTTCTGGGTTGAATGGTTTCTGTTTTAGGTTTTGTATGTCTTTTCCAGACAATGAAAAAGGCCAAGGACAAAGTTAGATGCTTATTTATTTTGAAGTGAAGGTGAGAGGCATTTCAACGGACTAGAATATATAATCAGGTGGGTGGGTAGGTCATTCTTTTTTTTTTTTTTTTGTCAATTTTTTTATCGCAAACTTTATTTTTTTCCCCAAATTGGCAAGGTAATCATGGACTTTTAATTTTAACAAAACTACTTATAATTTTAATAAAATGATACAAAATACCTCATTTTAAACTTTGGATAAAAATACCATCTCATACGTCCCAACAGCTTGATGAATAGTGAATATAATAATTTAATATATAAGAATAGAACACATCATATCATGTGCATACATATATTTTCTTCTAAATTTTAGAAGTCGTTCGCAATTTGAGGCAACGTTTTATTAAATTCATAAAATAGTTTTAAAAATAAAAATTTAAGAAATAATTTACCAATTAGTAAAAGTTCAAGTGCCACAGGTGCCAAGTGCCCCTTTTCATAAGTTGGAGTTCAAACTAAATTGCTTTTGCAAGAATACACATTTTGAAAATTATATAACATTAGAGATTTCTTTTTCTTTTTTTTTGAAATATATAATATGACACATGAGAACTTGCTTTTTCTCTTATCTACTTTCATCTTTTTTTTTTTTCATGCTTTATTTCCTAATCCTTATCTACCACCTTAGTTCTTTTTCTTGTGTGGGGTCAGCGGAATATTTCTTTAAATTATTATCACCTTTTTCTTTTTGTTCGAATATTGTTATTAGCTTTTGCACAAGCATAATGTAGGCATGTTAATTTGTTATTGCCTAATAATTTCATGACCATGTTCATTTTCAAATTGCAATCTTATTTTTTGTAGGAAATTAATCTTAAGTTTATTAACTTTAATGGTGAGCTCGCGTGGTTCGTTCACAAAATTATACACGCCAATAAGATTTAGAACCAAAAAAAAAAAAAAAAAAAAAAAAAAAAAAAAAAAAAAAAAT